>NC_084538.1:6485033-6572533 GCF_024500275.1 Phycodurus eques | reverse complement strand
TACCATTTTGGTTGATGAGCTAACAAAATCAACAGTATTTTACCGAGAATACATTGCTTATCTTGGAGCAGACAAAGGTGATCTTGTTGATTCAAATGACTATTCCACCGACCGACCGTATTGTGACGAGGCCTCACGTATTTGCTTGCATCCCAATAGCGTTTCAGTTCACAAGCTAACAAAGGCAAAGCATTATTTTTACATATAATAAAAGTACATTACTTAGCTTGGAGCAGACAAAGGTGTGTCTGTTGATTCAAATGACAATGGAACAACCGCATAGCTTTATCCATTAGCGAGCTAACTACAGCATAGCATTATTTTTGCTAAATGTATCCAATGTTTTTTTAAAAAAAAAAAATGATAAACCGATGATATGAAATGCAAAGATGATTGGGCAGTCTGCTTTTCAGGGGTGTAGCTTAGCGAAAACCTAATTGCGCATTGAGCTCAATGACTGTCGCTGGGCAGACTTGTAACTGGCCAATTGGTACAAGCCTTGGCATAAAGCTGCCACACCCACTAGGCTCCGTGAATGACAATTTGGCAATTGACTTCACAATCACCACTCTATATGACATATAAACGACATAATTGAAAAGAAAGGAAAACAGTGAATCACAGTTGGGTCCCACGAGGCAAAATAATGGCCGCCTGCTCAGACTGCTGAAGCCAGCAGTAGCTTTGCATGCTAATGTGTGACTCGCCAAAAGCAAATGAAGACGTTTTTTTGGGGGGGGGGGGGGGGGGGGGTATAATTTTCTTTTATAGCACCCCATAGTCAAACACCTGCATGACACCATGACTTAGATCCTCTTTGTCGCTATGGTGACAGCACCTCCCCCGCCAGGCGACAGGGTCACCCATTCCGGCGAGCTCATTAGGGCTGTTGTCACGTTTTGCCGTGACACCCCCTGGCCACCTGGGAGGGTGACACTGTCAATGTGTGGGGGAGTGTGATACAGGAAGTGTGTGTTTCAGAAAAGCATCATTACTCCCACCAACGCAGAAACTGATTTTTGTTGCTTTTGTAAATCAGAAATTGTGATTTGTATAAATTGAGTGTATAGTGTTGTGGTGACCAAAGGACAAATTAATTTACTTTTAAACATGAATCTGGATTCAGATTGTACTGTGCATGCGAACAGATTTGGATGACATTTGGTCGTGTTTCCGCTTCATTTAATGATCTAGGTCTGCAGGATTTTCTCTAACAAAGCCAAAACCCAGAAGGTGGTAAAAAGATTTCTATTTTTTTTAGCATGTGCTTAAATTGTGAAGAGCTTTTGCTTAAACCTGGTGTGCAATATTATTATGCTTTAAGGACAAATTATTACCTTTTGATTCAGGTCCTGATATACATTCTAGATTTAGAATCTAGAACTTGATTATGTTTGTAACATCAACATACCGCATTTAAAAAAAAAAAATCAACAGATTCAAATGCAATGCAGTATGTAGCCTTAGTTTGACAAAAGGACAAAATGTCTACCTTTTCATCATGATCCAGATCCAAATATGATCCCGATATGTAATCGGGATCGAGAAGCACGAATCTGGATGACCGTTTAATAATTATCCTGATCTACAGCATATTGTATACATGGAGCAGATTTTGATCAAATTTTGTCTTTAACCTCAGTCTGACCTGAGTGACCATGGACATTACTCTAAAAGTTGTGAAAAGATTTGGATGAATTTGGTATAAATTAACAATTAAGGAAAAAAACAGATTAACCTTTGGTCATGATCCAGATGGAGCGATGGAGGCTAACTGTAAAAGCTGTGAACAGATTTCTGATGAAATTTGCCACCTGAGTGTGCAGACCATTTTTGTATCAGGAACATAATAAATAGGGTGTCAACAAATTTGGATTAGGTCTGCTGTGCAGGTTGGATATGACACAATGACAATTTGATTAACTTTTGGTCATGATCCAGATCCAGTGTAGGGATTTAGAATCTGGATCCAGGTCAATTTTGGATATGGGACATACAGTAACTCCAAATGTTGCTGATTTATTCACTTTTGATCCAGATCCAGACATGGAATCGAGAAACTTTATATTTTTGTATCACAGACATCACTCGAAAAAAAAAAAAAAAAAGTCAACAAGATTTGGTATTTTTGATTACCACCCAGATCCAAAAATGCAATTCGGATCCACAATTTGGTTACAGATTATTTGTTGGAACATGCATATACATTGTTAACAGATTTGGATTACTTGTTAAACACTGTGAGATGTGTCTGAGCTTGACAATTAACTCTTTCCTGCCATTAACAGACAGCTACTGTATATACCAGTAGTATTGTAATGCCCTCGGAAATGGTCAAGGAGCAAGGGAGTCGCCAATCCATTTTCAGTTGCTCTATTGAACTTGTCGAAACAAGAACATTTTATCCCAGACTGACGTTTCCTGACCCTTGCGTCACACTACTCACCCCTACTTTTTTTACACATATAATTACAAATATAGTATCAAACTCAATTTAAAAAAGTAACAATATAATAAATAAAAAAACGGATTTGAATTCAATTTGGTATTTACATTTGGTTTGGGTAAAGGGGAAAAAATTGCAATGCTGATCGGGCTATAGAATCTAAATCCAAAATATAGATCCAGATCATTTTATTTAACAACTGATTTGTTTTTTGTTTGTATCTGTCTTCATATGGGAGTTAAACAGCATGGATCCAAACACACATGCCAACACACAACCCCACCACAGGGCATACATGAAGAAACAGAAGTAGAAGAAGAAGAAGAAGAAGCCTCTCAGGAAAGCGGAGTGAGATTGATTAGCTAGGATCATTTTCTCTGCCCAAAGGGAAGCCAATGACGAAGAGCAACAAATCTTTTTCGTTTGAGAGACCTAGAACGAGAGCGCGTGCGAGAGAGAGAGAAAGAGAGAGAAAGCGTGATTGTCATTCGCTCTGGGCTCATCTCCAACTCTCGTGGTGTCGCCTTTACTTATTCATCACTTGTGACTGTGTGTGTGTGTGTATGCCACAAAACTCAATAATAGATCGGAAGGGAAGTCATGCCAGATGTTCCTACGAGGACAAAATAAAGGGAAGAAGCACCACATATTACACATAAACACTACATTATTTAATTCTATCATGACTGCTACAAAACCACATGCTAACGGATAGCGGACGACCACATAGCCTTATCCATTAACAAGTCGACAGCATAGTAATATTTTACGAATAATTAAAGTATATTGCTTACTGTAGCTTGGAGTAGACAAATGTGTGTGTGTGTGTGTGTGTGTGTGTGTGTGTGTGTGTGTGTGTGTGTGCGAGGGATTCAAATGACTTATCTTTGGATATGAAATCCTTATCCAGATAATTTTTGTTACATAGACATAACGTTTTGATGATTACCTTGACATTGATCATGATCCATTTCTGGAATCTTTCATTTCATTATCATGGACATAACACTACAAGTTCCTAAATTGATGACATTTGTTGTGTATCTTTAGTTAAAATTGAGAATGCGTCGATTAACGTTTGGTCCTGATCTGGATCTAGATTAGGTATATTTGGCTCCAGATTCAAGTCATTTTTGTCACTAAGACATAACCATTTGAATTACAACACTGTGTGTACTGTGCAAACTTGGCATGATTCAAGGACAAATGGTTTACCTTTGGCTGATCATCCAAATCCGAACATGGAATTGATATCAAGAATCTGGATCGAGATTGTTTTGTAGCCCTGGCATAACTCTAAACTTTGTGAACAGCTTTCAATTACATTTGGTGTACACATTTGTTTTGATTGAAGGAAAAAAATATAATTACCTTGGATCATAATTTTGATGCATTCATTAAATTTTGATCCTGAATCTGGATTAAAATAATTTTCTTATCACAAACATAATTCTGACATTCAGTGTGTAACTTCAGTATGAATCCAGAATGAGTTGATCAATTTGGTCCAGATCAATTTAAGGAATCTAGATCTGGAATCTGGATTTAAATAATTTTATCATCGTGGACATAACTCTAATAGTTGTAAATGGATGACATTTGGTGTGTAGCTTTTCGTCTCAAACAAGGATAAGTCGACCACCTTATGTTTTTTATTTGAGTCTGGATATCGAATTTAGATCCAGATTGTTGTTATACCACAAAAAAACGTACGAGCACATCTAGAACCAGATCCAGATGTAGTGTCGGGATGCAAATTGCTTTTGCAAAAGAGCAATGTTGTACATGGCTATGTTAGCGTCCTCTGAGACCTGCCTTAACGTCAACAAGACTTTCTGTTTGCACACCAGAGACGTTTTACAGCAATTACAGATGCACAAACTAAAACAGCTGTGGTTTGTTTTCCCAAGATGGGTGATGACCGCTCGGCGGAGTGAATTTGCTTGGACATTACGGGGGGGGGGGGGGGCTTCGTGAGGAGAGGCTTCATCCCCCCCCCCTCTCTGAATAGCCTAGGAGCTTGTCAGCACACGACAAGGATAAGGACGTTTGATGGACGGCGGGAAGGAGGGAAGATTGCTGGAAAAGAAGGAAAGAACAAGTAAAAAATATGTTCCAACCATGATCCTAGGTACCTATACACTGTATTTAGCAGTGCGGCACAAACAATCTTGGGATGAATTAGGTTACAAAACTTGTACAAAATAGTTTAGAAAAAAAAAAGCTGGGGAGAAAAGAAATAATATGGAAAAAATGCCTAAAAATTACAAATGCCCCACAAAGAAAAAAGTGCCTCAAGTAAAAAACTAAAAAAATAAAAAAATAAAAAACTGAAAAAATACTGGTGACAAACGAATTTCCCATTACATTATTTCCTAAAAGAAAACTTGTTAACACACCAATAACAAGCTGAAACTACCTCTTACACAGCTGCAATAAATCGGATTATGAGAAACTAGAGAAGCTTGTCTGAAAGTAGCATTAGTATCGTCATCAACTGGCACGGAACATTCCCTTTTGTATCTCTGACGGCTCTTGGCATACTATAGTACATCCACACCCTGCAGAGATCTCTTCCTCTTGTAGAAAGCCCCAAAATAATTTAAAAATAAATAAAATCATGGAATGCGACAGTCGTACCAGCATATCGCACAACAAGAAAGGGTGGTGCTGACTGGTATTTTTGCTTTAGCTCCACTGACTGGAGGCACTGCGCCATTTGTTTCCCTAATTAAGCATTCATTGGCCACTAATGATGAGTTCTGACCTCCATTTCCTGCACCTTTGGCATTGAATCAGCCTAGAGTGATAACCATGATACACACACACACACACACACACACACAAAGACACACTAGCAGCATAATGACGAGAAAGAGGCCAGGACAAAGAACGAAATACAGGAGGAGGATGGGGGTGAAATTAAATGGCTATTCTTCAAAGGAGCCGTAGAAAGAGGGAAAAGTAGCAGTAGTGGCTCTAATAGGGAGCCTTGGGGAACGCCCAGTGTGATAAACACATCAAACCCACACAGCACTAGTGTTATCCCACCGGGACTCAGCAGCAGCACTAATCCTCTCCGAGGTGCTGCCACGCCTTTCCCAGTGTGTGGGAATGCTGAAGCCTGTAATGTTCGTGGAACTATATACAACCCCAATTCCAATGAAGTTGGGACGTTGTGTTAAACATAAATAAAAAACAGAATACAATGATTTGCAAATCATGTTCAACCTATATTTAATTGAATACACTACAAATACAAGATATTTAATGTTCAAACTGATCAACTTTATTGTTTTTAGAAAATAATAATTAACTTGGAATTTTATGGCTGCAACACATTCCAAAAAAGCTGGGACAGGTGGCAAAAAAGACTTTGAAAGTTGAGGAATGCTCATCAAACACCTGTTTGGAACATCCCACAGGTGAACAGGCTAATTGGAAACAGGTGGGTGCCATTATTGGGTATAAAAGGAGCTTCCCTGAATTGCTCAGGAATTCACAAGTAACCTCTTTGTGAACAAGTGCGTGAGAAAATAGTCAAACAGTTTAAGGACAATGTTCCTCAACGTATAATTGCAAGGAATTTAGGGATTTCATCATCTACGGTCCATATCATCATCAAAAGGTTCAGAGAATCTGGAGAAATCACTGCATGTAAGCGGCATAGCCGAAAACCAGCATTGAATGCCCGTGACCTTCGTTCCCGCAGGCGGCACTGCATCAAAAACCGACATAAATGTGTAAGGGATATCACCACATGGGCTCTGAAACACTTCAGAAAACCAATGTCAGTAATTACAGTTTGGCGCTACATCCGTAAGTGCAACTTGAAACTCTACTATGCAAAGCAAAAGCCATGTATCAACAACACCCAGAAACGCCGCCGGCTTCTCTGGGCCCGAGCTCATCTAATATGGACTGATGCAAAGGGGAAAAGTGTTCTGTGGTCCGATGAGTCCACATTTAAAATTATTTTTGGAAATTGTGGACGTCGTGTTCTCCGGGCCAAAGAGGAAAAGAACCATCCGGACTGTTATGGACGCAAAGTTCAAAAGCCAGCATCTGTGATGGTATGGGGCTGTGTTACTGCCAATGGCATGGGTAACTTACACATCTGTGAAGGCACCATTAATGCTGAAAGGTACATACAGGTTTGGGAGAAACATATGCTGCCATCCAAGCAATGTCTTTTACATGGACGCCCCTGCGCATTTCAGTAAGACAACGCCAAACCACATTGTGCACGTGTTACAACAGCATGGCTTCGTAGTAAAAGAGTGCGGGTACTAGACTGGCCTGCCTGCAGTCCAGACCTGTCTCCCATTGAAAATGTGTGGCGCATTATCAAGCGTAAAATACGACAACGGAGACCCCGGACTGTTGAGTAGCCGAAGCTGAACATCTAGCAAGATTGGGAAAGAATTCTACCTACAAAGCTTCAACAATTAGTGTCCTCAGTTCCCAAACATTTATTGAATGTTGTTAAAAGAAAAGGTGATGTGACACAGTGGTAAACATGACCCTGTCCCAGCTTTTTTGGAATGTGTTGCAGCCATAACATTCTAAGTTAATGATTATTTGCTAAAAACAAAAGTTTATCAGTTTGAACATTAAATATCTTGTCTTTGTCGTATATTCAATTAAATATAGGTTGAACATGATTTGCAAATCATTGTATTCTGTTTTTATTTATGTTTAACACAACATCCCAACTTCATTGGAATTGGGGTTGTATGTTCCTATATGGCCTCTCTGCAAGGAAACATGTTTTAATATAAAAGGACATGATAACACACAGTAGTGCTACATGGAGAAAGGGGGATGGGGCAAGAAAAGTGCACTACTGTATATGCAACACTGGTAACTTGTAAAAACTGACTGTAAGTCGAATAAATCTATAATCGCTGTCCACATGTCCACATCTTGTGTGGTTTTTTTTTGTTGTCATTGTTTTTTTGGTGGGGTGGTGGGTATTTGTGTGTGGAGATACGTGGTTTCGTTTCCCCTTTCAATTCACTATTTTCCCGCAAAAAGTATCGTAATCACAGTAGAGTATACAGTAAAATACTATGGAGTCCTCTGTTTCTTATTAAAATGTAAAACATATTTTGGGGTGTTTTTTTGAATGGCTGGAACAGATTCATCGCTTTTCCATTAATTCCGATGGGAAAAGTTGATTTGAGATACGAGTGATCTGAGTTACGAGAATGGTCACGGAACTCGTAAGACAAGGTAGTGCTGTATAGAAATAAACGTATACAAAACAATATTGTCTGCACAAGCACTTCCTGTAGCCAGAACAATGTCCGTCACGCAGCTTTTTGGCGCCGCGACGACCGCCGTTTTGCACATGCTCGGCTGAATATGAGCGTGACACACACGCACACACACACACACACACACACACACACACACACAGCATGATAGATGGGCAAAGACACAAAGGTCAGCAGTCAGCGGGATTTCTTTTACATCACCTTGACTTAGGAGATCCCATCCCAGCGAAAACAGACACACGCAGCAGCCATTTTAAAGGGCCAGTTACTGGAAAATAAACAACAATATTATAGCTGACTTCTTGTATGTGTAAGGATCCCAGATCCCAGAATCCCATAGGAGGAAACCTTTGAGTGACATTCATCTCGTCCCCCCGTTTGCACATCAGCACCACTGTCGGCGTAATGCTATATCTTTGTGAAAAGATGACCACCCCCCCCAAAGGAACTCGTGCACACCGCGTATCGCTCAAACATACACGTTATACACACACACGCACACATACACTAGCATAGGGGCATGATTACACAACCAATCCAAAAGATTGGGAAGTGACTGATTCCTTGCAGACATGCTCAAAAACATCTTGTGCATTACGTGTAACCTCAGCGGACACAAAATTATGTACTCCTGCACAAGTGTAATAAATCATGAACAGCAATATTATAAAAAATGTTCAGCGGAACCTCCACATTTCACCGTTATAAAACCTTTATCAACTCTAGAGGGGATTTTTTTTAAATGTAGCATTTAACATTCTTAACTGTCATACATAAATACAAGTAGTAGTAAGTATAGAGGATGTGAGAGAATTAATCACTGTGTGGTTAAAGTCAGTACAGGTGAAAGTAAAACTAGTCCTGGAACAGGAAGTATTGCTGGAATTGATGATGCCCTGCGACATTTAATTGCTAATTAATTGTGTTGCTAATATTGTACTTAACAGTCACACTCTTTACTACGTTGCAGTGAGTGCCATTTCCATTTTCATGTTCTTTTGGGGAAGGGGGTGTGGGGGGGCAATTTTGGTCAGTTTGGACAAGTCTGCAGGTGTTGCTAAATGGAACATTATTCAACTTGCTAAAAAATAAAAAGCACTTGCAGGGCGGATAGCCATTAAGCTGACTTTAAATTATCCCAGTGATTGTTGCCACACACACACACACACACACACATACAAACTAATTGTGCGCATGTGTGTGCGTACAGGGATCGAATTAAAGGTCTATTTATTGGTGTGGCCTTGGCTTGAGGACACAAGGGTTGGGGAATAAAAAAAATAGCGGCAGAAGAAGCCACCATGACGGCGGGAAAACAAGCCAGATGACCTCAAACTGTGACAATGGACAATTTGCTAAGCCGATGAAACAATAATCAGATGTTAGTGACAGACTTCTGGTGTGACTGTGTCATAAATGTACTGCGTCAAAACCACAGTGAATAACTCTAAATGAGTAAGTTCTTCGCTGGCTAAATTTAGACAGTAAAAAAAAAAACTAAAAAAAAAAATTATTAAAATAAAATATTGAAAAATCATTTTTTTGTGTCTCTTGTTTTGTCAGTTAGCAGGCTGATAATTTTTTTCTCTTTGTTTTAAAGGTTCATAAGCTGTTTTTTTTGTTTTGCTTTGTTTTTAATCATTTAAAGCACATTGAGTTACCTTGTGTGTGAAATGCGCTATATAAATAAATTTGCTTTGCTTTGCTAATTATGCATTCAAGGAAATTTATGTATGCCAAATTATGGACGGCAAGATTTTGAAGCAATTCCATCATGAGGTGGGAGGGGAGTGTGTTCAATCGTGAGTCAGACAACAAAAAGTGAAAAATATATCTCGAGGAATGTCATGAGTTATTGGTTACTACCTAGTTCACGGACAATAACTGTACAGTCATATATATTTATTCATTGTTGGGAGGAGGGGCTAAAACAGAAAGTAAACACAATGTTGTTGTTCTTTTTTTTTGGTAGCAGACTACTTGCTGATTCGTGGAGAATGGTGAAAGAAGACCACCGGACTCCACTATTTGCATTCTAGGATGGGACTGAGCATTTGCCTCAAAATAGCAAAATATTAAAAAGAAAAAAAAAAGAAAAACTCCTCTATCTTGCATTTTTATCGGAATTTGCTGATTCTAAAAGACTTAAATATCATCTGCCTGTCACAAAGTTTCGTGGATTGTGTAAATATATGACCACCAACACCTCTTGCCTTTGTGGGATAATAAAACTTGGTACTTTTGAGGCACGATTATGTCTTACCTCCTCTGTGGCAAATATAATATTGTTCTTCGTCACTGAGGCTTAACACACACATTTAAATATGCCGTTGCGTCCACAGGTGTGCGCACACACACAGCCAATCAGCTTGGCAGGCGGCGGCCTCACCTTGAAGGCTAAGAAGGCTTTGGCTAACCAGATTGTGTGTGTTTATCATGTGAAGAAAATACCCTAAAGTGGATTACCTCGTAACTGATCTGGGATCTGTCTACGGCGACTGTACGTTGATGCTAATGTTATGCAACATTAAAAAACAGTGATACCAGACACAAAGATACACACACACCCTACAGTTAGTTATTAGTTAATATTCAGTACACTATTGTTTGTCCAATGCTTGTCATGCAATAGTTGCTGCATGCGAGTACATGACGTTTCAGCAGGGGAAAAGGGAGGCGATAACAGAAAAGGGAGCTATAAAGGTGACAAGAAGGAGGTGAGGAATTGCGATGGAGAATTAGGACAAGAGAAGGTTGCTGGGAGAGGAGAACAGAATTAAGGAGAGCAAATGGGTGTGAGGAGAAAAGTGAAAAGGAGACAAGAAGGGAGGTCAAAGAGGAGAGGAAAAGGAGTGGTGAAGGAGGAAAAAGAAGAGGTGGAGAAGGAAACCAAAAGAGGAAAGGGAGAGGTGAAGGAGCTAAGGAGGGATGGCTAGAAAAGGGAAAGATGAGCAAAAGCAAAAGTGGAGGAGAAAAGAGGAGCAGTAAGAGGAGAAGGAGACTGAGAGGAGAGGGAGGAAGAAGAGAGGAATAAAAGGAGAGGTGAATTAGGAAATGAGAAGATGAGGAAAGAAAAGAAGACAAAAAATGAGGAGGAGGCTCAAAGAGGAGAGAAAGAGGAAACGTAGAGGGAGGGGGAAAAGAAGAGGGAAAAGAGAAGAGAATGAAAGGAGGAAAGAAGAGAGCAAAAGGAGAGGAAAGCAGAAGAGGAAAGGGAGAGGAGGAGGCTCAAAGAAGGGAAGGAAATGAGAAGAGAAAAAGAACAGGAGAGGAGAAGAAAACAAGGATAAAGACCAGTGCCAAATGAGAAAAAAGGAGGGGAAAAATAAAAGAAGACAATGAGAGATGTAGAAGGGAATAAGAAGAAAAGGAGAGTGAAAAAGGAAGCAATACAACAAAAGGGACGGGAGATGAAAACGAGGGGGGAAGACAGGAAAATAAGAGGAGGAAAGAAGAGATGAGGAAACAGGTGTAAGAGGACAGGAGAGAAGAGGATGATGAGGTGAAAACGGGAAAGGACAGGTGAAGGAGAAAGAAGAGAGAAAAAATAAATATGAGGAGTTGAAGAGGAAGAAGAGGAAAGAAATGAAAAATGGTTTGGTCCAGTGGTATTGCATTACATTCTTTGAACCAGGAAGTAGCCTGCTCACATTCCACTACCACCTTCCAATTTGTATTTTATTTGATTTTTTTTAAATACACAATCATGTGAGGTCAACGTGACGCCCTCTCCGGGGACCACTGTGACTAACGTGACACATCTTTGTCAACGTGCGTGCGCGTGTGTGTGTGTGTGTGTGTGTGTGTGTGTGTGTGTGTTGCAGAGAGATGATGCATCATTGAGTCGATCCATCACTGGGTCATTTCATCCTATTGGAGGACAAGTTGGGGTTTTCTTTTGTTTTTTGCTTTGTTTTGTTTTTGTTGTTTCATAAAAGCAGGGGGGGAAATGAAAACTAAATCATTTAAACGAAACAAATTTGATTTGTCCACATTCGAAGTCACAGATAATGCAGTGTAGACCATGAGGATGGCGACTCCAGGTGGACAAATATTATACCTGCATCTCACATGCATATTTTGTATTGGTATTATACATAGTTTTAATTACTATATCATCCGTCCATTTTCCGTACAACTTATCCTCACGAGGGTTGCGGGTGTGCTGAAGCCTATACCAGCTGACTCAGGGCGAGAGACAGCGTACACCCTTAACTGGTCGCCAGCCAATCACAGGGCATAATTAATATATAAATAAAACAGTAACTATATGGTTGCTACACTTCACACTTTATCGTCTATCGCAGGGGAGTTCTTCAACATAATAATGTTAAGAGTTTTCGGTTATGAGTACATGCTAGCTGTGTCCGCTGCTATGCTAACTGGTCAAGAAGAAACTTAGCTATATAATAGAAAAAGAAAATTGTCAATTTAATGTCTTTTTATAATGAGTAATAGGGTTGCAATCGTTTTAGTGACTCACACCATTAAGGCAGAAAATGACAACAACATTGCAAAAATAAAAATAGAAGAGAGGATTTCATTTTTTGTTGATTGTCATTTCATTTCTGCTGAGTAATGTAGCTCACTTTTTTTGTTTTCTATTCCTCATGTACAATATGTTGAGACACAACTTCGGAAAATAATTGCTATTATGTGGATTGATTTGAAAAATGTTTTTCACAATTACGAGGAAGGCATCAACAAAACCATACCTGAAAAAAAATCTGATTTTAAAGTTTATCTGTAATATTTGATATATAAATTGGTCATCAAGAGGGAGGGTCAAGAAGAAAAAACATTTTCAGGGGTGCTCAACAGATATTTAGCATGTTCAATAATAATTATGAATCACCTTTACTACAGCTATGGTTACATTGTGTCTTAGGACAAATATAATTTACACAATGAGTACATGTTCTGTATTTTGTGCATTGATTATTTGAAATTTCATGGTGGAGAATTCTGGAATGACTATGGGAACGTAGCAGGCCTCCCCGCTTCCTGAAAAGGTAAAGTGGCAGATTCCGCCTCGTCAAGCGTGGGCTAAATGACCACCCACGGCGTAAGATTGACGGCCCCTCTGCACCATCCTTCACCGCGGTCCGCTGATGAAAACGTGTGATCGATAAGCAAATCAGAGCCAAAAGGGACAGCCGGTATCTTAACTCATGGGGAGGTGAGCGCGTATTGATCGGACGCCGGACATCCGTCTTGACACTGGATGCCGGCCAAGGTGCTCGCGGGAAAACTGGGACACGGAAGGTTCTTTAACGAGTGATCATTACCTCCACCAAGGTGCTGTTTGTCTCCTTGTCAGCAAGATTAAGCCCACCATGCAGTGCATCCAAGCCTTTTCTGTAAAGCTTATCCAGTTCTGGAATACACTATGGATCTGTCACCAGCTGCATTGATATCACCTACACTACTAATGATCCAGTCATCAATTGTAATCCAGAGAAGTTCACTAAAGACTTCTTTATCACCTTTAACACACAACATGTCATCCTTCTGTAGGCAAACAATAGAAATAAACAGAACAAGTCAAAGTAAACAGAGCAATAATCTACAGACTCAAAATACAGTTGATGACATCGATGCGCTATATACTGTACTTGTCTTATGCGAACAACGATCACTCCTCTTGCCAGTCATTTATGGTAACCGTACATGGCAGCTACCCAGTTGACGGCGAGCTCGAGAAGCTAATATAGCAGTTAAAACAGTATACATTAAAATTCTCCATTTTGATCACAAGTGATGAGCCCATAGCCAGGCGGCTCGCTAGTTGGCACCTAGCATGAGAAGTTGAGGTAGAATACAACACAAGTTACTTTTAACACAAGTAACACCTAGCCACTCGGTGGATAGCGTCAGAAGCAAACAAAGCACTCTACCTTTTGACCAGAAATGACAAGCATATGGCAGCTAAGTTAGGTAATGGCTTGGGTCAGAAAGTAGTGACGGGCACATGGCAGTTAGCCATTTGCCGGCTACCTAAATAGCCGCTCACTAACTAGTTGCCAGAGTAAGAACCTTATGTATCGGTTAAAATGTAACACGTTACACTCTACCTTTTGACAACAAGTGACAAGCATCTAGTAGCTAAATTACCTTATAGCTAATGTAAAAAAGCTAACATAGCAATTCGTGTTTACAGCAGGTAGCCAGTCAGTTGCCAGCTAGCTCGAAGAGCACACATAACTGTACTATCGCTAGTGACAAGCTTAAGGCAGCTCACCATTTTGCGGCTAACTAGCCAGCAGCTAGCATGAGATGCTAATGTAGCAGTTAAAACATAACACAGTATAACACTACCTCTTGCTCAGAGGCTAGCTTGCAACTAAGCTCTAGAAGCTAATGTTGCATTTAAAACATTGCAAACTTTACATTCTACCTCTGATCACAAGTGATAAGTTGATGGCAGCTAGCTAGTCTGCAGCTATCACGAAATGCTAACATAACAGACCAGTCTACATCTTCACTCAGTGCTCCTTCTTGTTAAACAGCACAAACCAATGAGGATACACATATACACTATGTACATCATGCAGCAGATGTTCTCATTAGGGGGCTGATGTCAGGATGAGTTATTAAAAGACATTTAAGGTTAAAGTGAAGAAAGTCATTTCAATGACACGAATAGCGGACTCTGCCAAGTTCTTTATTTGTGTTTAATAAGGACTACATGAAGCCCCAGCGTGTAGCCTTCACTGGAACATCTAAAGTCGACAGAAGTCTATTGAAAATTAAACCCCTCAATTCAGTTTCACTTGGTAACATAAAATTTGGTAGACATGTGTTTATGATGAGGAGACCAACAAAAAGGCACAAGAAGCCATGCCCGAAAGGAAACAGGGAATCTGCCATTTTGGTTTGAAACGGCCCTTTTATTGTCATTTCATCCATTATCTGGAGTCCTTCAAAAACAGAATAAACAGAGAGATTTTGTATGATTGCTCCAAATCTGAGTCCTATACTATACAGAGGAAGAAGAAGAAGAAGCAGAAGAAGGAGGAGGAGGAGAAAGAAGGAGAAGAAGAAGAAGAAGACAAGGTGTGTTTGCATCATCCTAGGTTCTTTAATCCATACTTGTGACAGTAAAAATTGGCAAGCAATAAGGAGAGGAAAAAACATATTTGGATATTCTTCAGAAAAAAATGTCACGAGATGTTTTGGCAACAAGTAAAAATTGCTGTCTGTAATGAAGGAGCTGCTCCTTATGTGGATCATTAAGTGTGAAATTATTCCACATTTCCACAAGGATAAAAAAACAAAACAAAAACATCTCTCACCACTGCTAAGCACCCCTAATTTGAACACCTTTCCTCAAATAGAGGCCTCTTCCTCTCCTCGCCAAAACTAATACCAGGTGGTGCCAACCGGATAGCTGCAATTGCTTCATCTACTTGAAAACATACAGCTCACCGCAATGAGACGCCTAGTTTTACCCCCTTGAGGAAAAAAAAGAACAGATGGTGCGCCACCAGATCGCTGCAATTACCTAGCCTACGAAGAAAAAAAATGAACGCCTCCCCTCAAATAGAATGATGCCTCCTTTTTCCCTTCTCAAGAGACAAATAACTGGTGGTGCCACTGGGTATCTGCGTTTACCTTGTCTACTTAAAAAAAAAAAATGCACAGCTCCCCCTGAAATAGACACCTTATTTCCCACCTTGAGGAAAACAAATAAATCATGCCACTGGGTATTTCCTAGTCTACCTAAAGATATAAATGCCTTCCCTCAAACAAACGCCTCATTTTTTCCACGTCAGGCAAACAAATAAGTGACCTATGAACATTTAGACAGCGAACTATTAGTTCCAACTCCAAGTCCACTAAAATATTGATTGAAACTCAGGATAAAAGGACATGACTATGATGTCGCCCTTATTCCTAAAGGTGAGCGTTCGGTGGGACTGAAGTATCTGCCGTGATACCCTGTTGAGAGTGAGGTGAGTGTGTGGGGCAGGTGGAAGTTGGATTCCATACAAAATTCTGCTGACATCCGTGAGTGTCAACTTGCATTACGCAGAACAGATCAGCAAAATCATGTTCTTGGGATAGTCAGATTGGGGAGGCAATTTTGTGAGAAATGAGTCAAATCCAGAGAACAGGATGTTTGGTTAAAATGCTTCTGTCCATTTAAAACAAGCTTAATAGTTTTATAAAGTCCTCATAGGGACAAGTATATTAACTTCTGGGATATCAAACGCTTCTTGGACGAGAAGGTTTGCTGCGTCTCCTAGCACAGTTTCAAGAACATGGAAGAGATACTAACTGACCGGAGAGTACATTAAGAGAGCTTGTGGCAAAGAACCTAGCTGTGGGACCAAAGATAAGTTTATGCAAAGTATTGAGGCCTTTCTGTGGCGGATCAGTTCATTTCAAAAGTATGTCAGAGATACCAGGAGACAGGCTAGTATGTCAGGAGAGTTGGAGGGGGAAAATCCAAAAGTGGGACCTTCTCAAAGCTGAGCTAATGCAAACAATCGTGGTGTTTTAATAATGCACCAGTGCATTTGAAGAGCGTGGAAGAGATACCAGGAGACAGGCCAGTACTCCAGCAGAGCTGAAGTACAAGAACTCAGCAGCAGAACTTTCTCAAAGCTGAGTTTACGCAGAGTATTGTGGCGTTTTTATGGTTGCACCAATTCATTCGAGCGTGGAAGAGATACTGGGAGACAGGCCAGTACACCAGGAGAGATGGAGGGCAAGAACCCAGCAGTGGGACTTTCCCACAGCAGAGTTTATGCAAAGTATTGAGGCCTTTTCATGCCGCATCAGTTCATTTCAAGAGTGTAGAAGGAGACTGACCAGAACAACAAGGAGAGCTGGAGTAGTGCAAAAGGATATCACTATTTAGAGGCTGGATCTGCACGGACGTTTTTTACGTAGTAAAGCTGTGGCTTGAGCACAACAGTTCCACTTCGTATTCCTTAGCTAATACTGTTGGAACTCGGTATTCGTCTGAACCGTACCGAAAATCTGCATCTAAATGAATGTCCGGTTTCACCCCTTTAGATTAAATACAAGCCCAACCGGAGAGACCCTAATATCATCATCACCAGGCTACAGCCTCCGCAAATCATTAATAACAACAACACAAGTGTGATTTATGACCCCGACTCACACAGCCCAATCCCCTGGTGTGTGATGGGGGGGGGGGTGTTCAAGGTATTTCTTCAGGAATCGGATCAGGGGACCTGACACAATATCTCTTTCCTTCAACCACTCCGACGGCGGCTATTTCGGGAGAAGCGAGCCTCCACATAGATCAATATAACCCTCTTACTGCACTGCAGTAGGAAAAAAAAAAGGTGCGTAACTCTGCAGAGTTCCGGAACCTGCTGTTTAAGAATGTTCCATCCCCTTCGCAAAGAGGATTTGGGTGTAAAAAAGTGTGGTGGAGGCTTTAATGGTGTGTATACATACACACTTCTTTATATTGTATACATTTAAGCAAGTTTAACTTGCTGCATGCAAACTTTATTCAGAAAGAGCAGAGGTGCAGCAAATATTACCAGGGAGGGGGCAGGAAAAGTTTCTAAGAAGCCTTTTTTGTTTTTGGGGGGTCAACTTTTAAGCCAGGTGTCTGTCTAGGGCTTTCATGCTCATAGGGATCTCCTCCATATGTACAACAAGAACAATAAGACATCATACTGAGAGCCAGAGACAGTGACTGAAGGGTATACAGCAAAAAAAAGCTACCCCAGAAAAAAATCATCATCATCACAGCAGTACGTCAAGTCAGTCGCACATTTGGCATTCCCACTATGTGAAGAGCTTGGAAGAGATACCAGGAGACGAGCCAATAGATATAAGTTGCTGAACGAAGGAAACTGAAGTTTAAAACTGAATGAAAAGGACAATTTGGGGTAAAATGAAAAACACGAAAATTGGACGCTCACAACATTGTGGAGCGACCACAGAGCGTAGTCTACTGGAACGCTAATTGCCGTGACACAGCTTGAGGTCATCTTTAATAACGTTTGTGTGTGTCAATAGGTGCTGCCATTTTGATTAGCGCATAGTACTATTATGGACAATGCACACAACACTGTGGGGCGACCACATGTCAGAGTCTACTGGAACACTAATTGTGGTTATATACGTTCATCATTTTTACTAACGTTTACATGGTTCAGTGGGTGCTGCTTTATTTGTTATCAACTAAGTTCAAAATACTTTTACAGACAATGCACACAACACTGGGAGATGATTACATGTTTGTCTGGAAACATCATCGGTTTCAAAAACATCATTTTCACGTAACATAAGATCGCTTTTACTAATGTTTACGTGCTTCAGTTGGTGCTGCCGTTTTGTGGTTAAAGACGTTGTCTCCACAAAACATAAGATCTGTTATGCTGTTTATGTGCAGAGGTAGGTGCTGCTGTTTTGGCTAGCAACAGAGTTCAAAGGGCTATTATGGACAAAGCACACAACAATGTAGGACGATCACATAAGTCTACGGGAGTTAAAGTCGCCGTCAAAATGAGACGCAAGAGAGTTGCAATTCTGGCATTCTTGCAGTGTGAAGAGCGTGGAAGAGATACCAGGAGACAGGAGGAGCAGGGGAGGACCTTCTCAAAGCCAAGGAAAAAAGTTTGAAAAGAATCAGGCGATAAAGTCAGGGAATGTACGAGCATCAGCACAAAGTTTCAATTTTTCCAATTAATACGCATGCTCTGAACGCTTCTGGAAAATGATCATTCTTGATTTTTCGAGGGGCTCTACTAATGGATCAGATCGAATCCTTATCATTAATTCACACATCCAAGCTGATGCTGAATTATTATTAGTATTATTTTTTTTTAATCTCTTCCTTCACTTTTCAGCACATTTCACTGCCTGACACTTTTTTTTTTTTTTTTTGCATTGTTTTAGCTCCTCAGGCAAAAACCCCCTGCAGAGGGGAGCAGTAAATAATGCGCACAGAGGCACACACGAGATAAAATGAATTTAAAAGAATTAAGTGGTTTGGAAGTGGGCTTGCTGCAGATAGCACCCTGTTGTACGGACTATAACAAAGGTGCATTGATTGTGTATGGATATTTATGGTACTCTTTTGGTTGGCAACTACAGTATGTACAGTACAATGACCCCTGTTTTTCTAAAATTACTTTATTTTTGCATCCAATTTGCTTAAGCTTGTTAATGAAGCAGTATTAGACTTAAATTTATGGAGCCGCCATTACGTTTTAGCATTGAAAATACATTTTTGGAATGAATGTCGCAGAAATAAGTCCCCCCACTTGTTTTTAATAAAGAAAACACTACTGTATTGTATCAAAACAGCAGCATCAACTGTAAAATCTGAGAGATTTGTAGAAAAATTTGATGGGAGTGATGTGATGATAACTCTTGGGTGCGCAGATGGAGTCTTTCCTGGAATAAATGGAAGGGAGGAGGAGGTGGTGGAAACAGGTCGGTTTAATCTCCACTTGTGAGAGCGAGGTCTGTCCGCTTGGGTGTCATGTGACGACGACCCCCCGCCACCTGCTGCCGCATCCGTCATTGTTATTTATGAGCCCCGGCTCGGATGTAGCGCCTCACCATCGATCCCTCAAGGTCAAGCAGATGCTAAGAGGCGAAGCAAGGAGGCTTACTGTACTTCCCTGGGATGGTTGTGGGGGCGGGGTTGGGAGCCATGCAGCACACCATGCCCAATCCTACAGCCGGAATACATACTCCTTTTAAAATCTCCTAATGTGATTCAACTATCTATTTGGGGGAGGCATTTATTTGCAATTTTGAAATAATATGAAACACTTAGCAAAAGTGGAGTTTAAAACAAAATAAACAGAACTATTACACAGAAATGCAGTCAAAATGGGAACATTAGCAAGGACGCACACAATACTGTGGAGCGACCACTTGTCATTCTCAGAGAACGTCATTAAAGAGACCGTGTCCACACAATGCAAGATCCTCTTTAATACCGTTTATGTGCGTCGGTAGGTGCTGCTGTTTTGATTAGCAACAGAGTTAAACGTTCTACTCTGGACAATGCACACAACGTTGTGGGCCAACCACACATCAAAGTCAACAGGAATGTGAATTTTTTTAAAACCCACCTTCCCCATATATTGTAAAATCATCTTCATACCATGTACGTACTTCTGTAGGTAGATTTAAAGAAGTATTATGGACAACGCACAATGGAATCTTTATGGTCATTAAAGATGCTGTACCACTGTAACGTAAAACAATCGTGAATGACGTTTACGTTCTTTGGTAGGTGCTGCCGTTTTGTTTAGCAACAGAGTTCAAAGAGTGTAAAGACATGGAACTTCTAAACATGTTAGCAGTAGTGTGGCAAATTATTAAAATGCATGCACTTTTCCCCTTTCCATAACATAATATATAGTGTGTTGTAATCCCGTCTCAGATACAGTAGCTTGTATGAGCCACAGTGAGTAATGAGCAAACGTCTACTTTTCTATTGAAGCGTCAATACTGCTTGAACTGGCCATACATCAAAACACCAAGGAGAAAGATGAAAATATTAAACTGTGCACACAGTGAAGAAAGCATGTGGAAGAACAATGTCGTCTCATAACATATTTTCACAAGCAGCGACCAGTGACAGTTATTTAATCAACTGCAGTAGGGGGCGGCTTTCGAAGTTCAAATAAATATTTTGGAAATAATACACAACATTGTGGGGCGACCACACGTCAGAGGCTCCTGGAATGTGAACCGTTATTAAAGATGCCGTCCCAGTGTAACATAAGATCATCTTTAATATGGTTTATGTGCTTCGGTAGGTGTTGCTGGTTTGGTTAGTAACAGAGTTCAAGTGTCTATTTTGGACAAAGCACAGAACATTGTGGGGTGACCACACATCAGAGTCTCATGGACTGGTAATCATCTTTAGAGACGCCGTCATTAAAGACGCTTTCCCCGTGTATCAAAAGATCATCTTTAAAACAGTTTACAAGTTTCAATATGTGCTGCTGTTTTGGTTAGCAACAGATCAAAGGACTAGCATGGACAATACACACAATATTGTGGAGCCCCCACCTGTCAGAATCCACTGAAACACTAATTGTCATTAAATGTACCATTTCTGCGTAATTTAAAAATCGTTGATACTGTTTGCCTGCTTTGGCAGGTGCCGCTGTTTTCACAAGCAACACAATGCAAATGACTATTTTGGACATTGGACACAACATTGTGTGAGTGACCACATCTTAAGATGTTTTCACATAATCATCTGTAGTACTGTGGAGGGAACTCGTTTACAACATGCAGTAAGCCTCCACACTCAGAGATGGTTTGTGGGCCTTTGTAGGTGCTGCTTTTTTTGTTAACAACAGAGTTCAAATAGGCTCAGGAGTTAACACTTTTGAACAATAGCGTCTATGAACTGAAATGATTGCAGCCACTACCTGCCTTTTTTTCCTCGTTATGGATTATATTTGTGAGAGATGTTTAATTGTATTAAGTAGATGCATCCATTCTATTAGAGGGAAATAGGGAACTGACGGTTGTAGTTATATAAAGGTCTCATGAGAAAATCTGTCCATCAAGTCAAAGCAAACGTTGCAGAAAGCCATTTGGACTCACACATTGACAGCCACGTTCTGCGGCCATGTGACTAAGACGAAGTGAAGGAGTTTTACGGCGGGGTGTGCCACTCACCCACCCCGAGGGAGGTACGGTAATCCTTAGGCCGCCATCTCCCCGCCTGGATATACAGCGGTGACACTGTGACCTCGCCACAGACATCCCCCTTTAAGACGCTCCTTGGAAATGCATTTAGGGAGGGGTTGTTTCATTTTCTTTTTTGCACCAGGCAGGCTTGTGTGGTACGACGCTGCCATGCCAGGAAGTTGAAGGCAATTAGTGAGTTGAGTAACAGGCTCCAGGCTGCTCTGGCGTGGACATACAACAACGAGACAGGGTTGATTCATACCAAAAAAGTTAAACTTCTTCATTATTTCAAGTTTACAATTGTGCCTTGAGATACAAGTGACCCGACTTACAGGTTTTTCAAGATACAAGCCGTCGTTTGGATCATTTTTTATTTTTTTTTGCATTGCCTTCAGGGCAAAAAATTGAGATACGGTATGGCGGCAGTGAACGCAACACAACACAACTCACCTCCCGACAAACAGAAGTTTGGCAGATTGTGAACAATTCTTGAAATTCTTATTGCCGCTCCCACTTGAAGTTTACTGTGAAACTAAACAGAAAACAAAGCGAATTACCCATTGTGTATTTAAAACAACCACACAACTCCAAAACACAATGCAAAATGCCATAAACGGGCTAACAAACAGTATCAATAGTTGTGGTGTTATAACTCTTTAAGCAATGGATATTTGAACATAAACGGTGCATCAACACATGTAGACAAACCATACAACAATACTCCCAGTGATAATATATTCTTAATCCTCTTGGGAAAACGACTCATGTTACTGCAGTTTACTGAGTCAGTTGTGAAATTCTTCTTCGTGCGTCGTATGTCTGTATTATTGCCCTCTGGTGGTCAAGGCGATAGGGGTACAATGTGACACTGGGGCGGATTAATGGCGTTTCCATTCATTTCACAGATGATTTGAGATCAAGTGTGATCATGGAACGAATTAAACTCGTAGGTCAAGGCACCACTGTATTTTAATCTATTTAAGTTGCAGTAAGTTCCGTTTCTTGTTCTATGGGCATATCGTCACACTTTTCCTCTTTTGCCACCGCTACCCTTCTTGGGTGGCATCACACAAAAAAAGCTAAAGAAAAAGCGAAACACATTGAGAGCGAGTATGGTTTAGAATAGATAGTCACTGAGTTGAGGTTTCATGGTTACTGGAACTCCAAACCTTTTGAGCTTTTCACTGTGGAGGTTCTTCTGGATTTTACATTTATGGTGATAAACATGACTCCATGTCTATGCATGCATGTCTTCAGTTCGGCCAAGGTCTCCCCCTCTCAACACTATTTGACACCATAGCAACATGCTAGCCGTCGCTATTATCTTCTAACATGGATGCTGCATTGGAATGTGAATTTAAAAAAAGAGCTTAGTGGGTGAAATTGAGGAATGCTGAGAAGAAAAGTTCTAGCGAAAGGATGCACCTGGTCGCAGTGTGCTTTGTTGGTGAATAAATGATGAAGAGCAAGCTGAGCTGGCCAGATTTGTGTTTGTTCATTTTCACGGGTGTTTGTGAGTGTATCTTTTGGCTTTTTTGCGTGTCTTTTAGGGTGTGTACGTTATCGTGTTTGTGTGTGTGTTAGTATGTGTGTGTTTTTGTGAATGTGCGTTTTTGTGTGTATATTGGTTTGCATGTTTTTATGCATGTGTGTGTATGTGCCTTTTTCGTGTATTTGTTTGTGTGTGCATGTTTGTGTGTTTGCATTTGCATCTGCATTTGTTTTTGTGTTTTTGCCTGTTTGTTTTTGCGCGTGTTTTTTTTTTCTTTTTTTCGTGTGCATGGCCCAAATAGAATTGCTTTCACGGGCCCGTGTTTCAAACTTTTACGGTGATTGAAACAATTTCCTTGGCATATTTATGCAAGGCTTTGATTAGGAATCTAAATAATAAAACAAACAAAAATACATTCTCCGCTCCATCCTCCGAGATTGAATTGTCTCATCCGTGAGCATCTCTTCGTGTTTGTGTCGCTCAGGATTAGCGTCCGTGGCCTGCAGATATCAGCATGAAAGTTGAGTTCAGATGTTCCTAAATAGTTGATCCAAATGACAGTCGGCATGATTGTCAAGTCGGAATAAAAGTAATTTACTGAATTTGTAGCATTAGGAGGTCATACATTATTTAATGCTTTACAGTGGGTACGGAAAGTTTTCAGACCCCCTTAAATTTGTCACTCTTTGTTATATTGCAGCCATTTGTTTAAATATTTAAGTTATTTTTTTTTCCTCATTAATGTACACATATTCAGACCCTTTGCTGTGACACACATATATTTAACTCAGGTGCTGTCCATTTCATCTGATCATCTGTAAAATGGTTCTACACCTTCATTGGAGTCCAGCTGTGGTTGATTATACTGATTGGGTTTGATGAGGAAAGCCACACCCCTGTCTATATAAGACCTCACAGCTCACAGTGCATGTCAGAGCAAATGAGAATCATGAGGTCAAAGGAACTGCCTGAAGAGCTCAGAGACAGAATTATGCCAAGGCACAAATCTGGCCAAGGTTACAAAAACCTTTATGCTGCACTTACGGCTCCTAAAAGCACAGTGGCCTCCATAATCCTGAAATGGAAGACGTTTGGGACGATCGGAACCCTTCCTAGAGCTGGCCCTGAGCAATTGGGGGAGAAGAGCCTTGGTGAGAGAGGTAAAGAAGAACCCAAAGGTCACTGGGGCTGAGCTCCAGAGATGCAGTCGGGAGATGGGAGAAAGTTCTAGAAAGTCAACCATCACTGCAGCCCTCCACCAGCCGGGGCTTTATGGAAGCCTCTCCTCAGTGCAAGACACATGAAAGCCCGCATGGAGTTTGCTTAGTAATAAAAAATTAAACAAAATAAAAACTTAAAAAAACACCTGAAGGACTCCAAGATGGTGATAAATAGGATTCTCTGGTCTGATGAGACCAAGATAGAAATTGTTGGCCTTAATTCTACGTGGCATGTGTGGAGAAAACCAGGCACAGCTCATCACCTGTCCAATACAGTCCCAACAGTGAAGCATGGTGGTGGCAGCACCATGCTGTGGGGGTGTTTTTCAGCTGCAGGGACAGGACGACTGGTTGCAATCGAAGGAAAGATGAATGCGGCCAACTACAGGGATATCCTGGACAAAAATCTTCTCCAGAGTGCCAGGAACCTCAGACTCGGCCGAAGGTTCACCTTAAAAAAAGACAATGACCCGAAGCACACAGCTAAAATACCGAAGGAGTGGCTTCAGAACAACTCTGTGACTCTTTTTGAAAGGCCCAGCCAGAACCCTGACTTAAACCCAATTGAGCATCTCTGGAGATACCTGAAAATGGCTGTCCACCAATGTTCAACATCCAACCTGACAGAACTGGAGAGGATCTGCAAGGAGGAATGGCAGAGGATCCCCCAATCCAGGTGGGAAAAACTTGTTGCATAATTTCCAAAAAGACTCATGGCTGTATTAGCTCAAAAGGGTGCTAAATACTGAGCAAAGGGTCGGAATACTTATGGCTGTGTGATAGTTCCGTTTTTCTTTTTTTAATAAATCTTCAAAAATTTCAACAACTCTGTTTTTTTCTGTCAATATGGGGTGCTGTGTGTACATTAATGAGGAAAGAAAATGAACAAATGATTTTAGCAAATGGCTGCAATATAAAGAAAAAGAGTGAACTCTGTTGACTTGGACTCGAGTCATGAATTTGATGACTTTTGACTCAACCTGGCAATGTGTTAAAAGGCTTGAACAGCAATGACTCGTCACTACACTTGCACTTGAACCCATTGACTTGAAAAGACTTGCTATTATAATTGAGAAACTGAGAAACATTGACTCGGGACTTGCCTGTCTCAACTTGTGACTTGACTCGGGACTTGAGGGCAAAGACTTGAGACTTGTGAGTTGCAAAGCAATGACTTGGTCCCACCTCTGCCAGTGTTGTAACAAAAACGGTACAGTGCGATACTTAAATGGTGGCACACTGGAGTCTGTTGCATAATCATTCATTTTGTGACAATGGAAAGAACACAGATCATATTTCCCCTTGTGCTCACAGGTCTTGCAACCAGCTGTAAAACAGGACTTTAAAAAATAAACGACATACAGTGAGTAGGTCATTGAGTGTATGAAAAAAGACATGAAAACAGGACAAAGTAGTACCTAAACCAAGAACTAACCAGCTGAGGATGCAGACACACGGCTTTGCCATGAGCATCATCCCCCTTGCAGCATATAAAAAGTGCAGAAGCCAACAGGTCAAGGACAACATCCTTGCGGCCTCTATTCTGAGGGATGATGTCACTTAATGGCGCCATTAAAATAATGTTGCAGATGTAAAAGATTAGATGCAGCCGACACATAGAGAAGACGTGAACTTGGTGTGGACCGAAATATACAGCGCACGTCCTCAAGGATGAAATCGACGCGTAAATATGAGACTTGATGAAACAAGCAAGACATTAGTGGGAAAGCAAGCTGTTACCTGCAACTGCGTGGTGCTACGTTGCTATGTTAGTGTTACTACATGTCTGTCAGTCACTTCTTTCTGTCTCAGCTTTCATCTTTTGCCAAAAGTTTTCTCTTTCGTCATCTCCGCTGGGAATTCTTAATTCTTCTGTTGTGTTGATTTTTGGCGTGTCCCACAAACTGTTGGTATGTTTGTTTGTCCCATGCCAAAATCCTCAGCTTTTCCCTTAAAACCCTGACAATATGTAGCGAATTGGGGGAAGAGTAAATTAGGGAAATTATGGTTCAGTGCCTTGCTCAATGATCTGCAACAACGTCACGATAGGGCTGAGGATCAAACCTTCAACTGTTGTTGGGAGACGACTACTCTACCACCTGAGACAAACCACCCCTGTGTGGGTTTGGTTTGGGTCAGTTCACTTTTCAAAGGCCAAAGCGTCAAGGCTGTCCAGTCGCTACAAGATCTCATCTCTGCAGACAACATGGTTCTCATTCAGCATTTTCATAGGATTAGCCGGATGAGAATCAGCAACTCGAAGTTCTCGGTTGGAAAAGATTGGGATCGCACATCTTGTTAGGGAATTGTGCCTCATGTGGTGGGGTTTAAGTATCTTTGAATGCAAGAGGTAGAGAAATAGATCAGTGTGGTTTATGAGACTGTCCAGGTGAAGTACAGAGCGAATGTTGCCGTCTTTACGGTGGAAATGAGGGATTAAAAAATACCATTGATGAAGTTGAAGAATAGCAGATCAGTGCCGGTCTCTGGAGTGTTACAACAGCACTCTCCAGTCTTTTCCTCACATATGGTCTCAAGCTTTGGGTAGTGACCAAAAGAAAAAGGACAAGGATACAAGTTGCACCCTTAGAGAAAGGATGAGAAGTTTAGTCATCCGGCAGGGACTAAAGAGTAGAGAATTGGTCTTCTTTATTCGATAGGCCACCCTGCTGAGGCGTTCCAGACATACTCAACCAGGAGACCTTGTAATCTTCCAGGTGGAAATTGTGGGGAAAGCCAGAGACAGAATTCTCAGCCTTCCAGCTTAGACTGCCATCCTAATAACCCAGAGAGTTAATTTACTGTAGTTAGTTAGTAAGTTAGTTAGTAGAACACATCCATCTAAAATTACAGTACAAGGAAACTAACAACTAACATTAACGATAAAACACGTGATTAGCTACAACTATTTACAACTTCCCAGCATGCCTAGTGGCATTTTGTAAATAATTTTAGGAACGACGTGTTTATTGTTATTGTGGTTTGTCGCAGTAGTAGTTGTAATTTTGTGTGTTTTACTTACTGCTATCGTTTTGTCTGCACCGTAAGTGAGGTTAGTTGTTGTGTCTGTTTACTGACTACCTGTTAGTTCTCACTGTATTCTGGGAACGAAAATGATGGTTCTTTTGTCAATGTTAGAGGGTTAGCATCGTTAATTTACACAGATTTGTGCAAACTATTCATTTCCGACACAGTGTCAGCCATGAGATTCACATTCCCTCTGCTACACGTGTACTTGCTGAGAGATGGTGCATCACCACGCATCTCTTCTGCAGAGACGTGCTGCTGCACATGCTAGGAACCTCTGCTGACAGTACCTTAACACATTCACTGCCATTGACGGCTTTAGAAGTCAAATATCCATGTTAACTGGGAAGGCTGGCAGTGAATGAGTTAAAGGTTAGAGGTACATACCCTCCAGTCCAATGCTGAAATTATATTTACAAGTCAGTATCTCTGAGCTGGAGAGATAAATGGCATCATGACTATCAGTCAGGCCTTGGTATTTCTCCCCCATAAAGGTCCTGGCAGATGGAACTGCAGCCACGCCACCGCATGTTATAACATCAGATAAATAAACATAAAACAAACCTAAACCCGATTAATCTGCAGCGTCACGCACTGCACTATAAACACAATGCACATTATGCAGTACATGCACAAAGCAAAGACTTAAATGCAGTAAAAGGATCCATGACAGCTGTCAGTCACTTTAAAGCCGCGCACCAGATTAGCGTGTACATTAACAGACACCTAATTACCCATAAAACTGCTTTTCATACAATGAATATTTAATTGAACTTTGCAATGAAGTCGGGCGGAAAAGCTCAGTTATTAAAACTGTGCAAGCCTTTTAAATCCAGGAGTAATTAAAACTTGGGTGGCAATCATAACAATGCTCATATTAGGATGTAGCAAGCATAGGTGGCTAAAGTACTCACACTTTGTACTTGAATAGAAGTACATATACTTGTACAAAAATGGTAGAAGTAGTGATTAGATTCCTATAAGCAGGTGACAGTAAAATGTACACTGGAATTTATTAAGTCCAAAAGTAAAACTTAAAAATAAAAAAGGAGCTTTGCTGACATGAAATTATTTTTAAAATTAGCAAATAACAAAACAAATACTATTTTGCTGCGATTCAAAATTTGAAACAGTGTCGTAACGTCACAGATTTAACAGCCAAACAAAAGTGGACATGAGCTTTCACAAAAAAAAAAAACACACACACATTTCTGGGTTTTAAGTGTAAGCGAGACCCAGCTTACCGGCTGCAACCACGGCGCCGCGAAGCTGTCACAACAGTATGTACTGTATATTGTGTTTTACAATGATACTCAACTATCTTTACAATTTTATATTTACTTGAGTCTCTGTCGCCGAATTGCGCGTGTGCAGTCAATGAAATGGCGATCGATCATTGCCAGCAGCCTCTCAAAATATCCACACTTTCTCCTTTATACTCACCTATTTCCTATTTTTTGTGGCCACCTGCTTTTTCCTTGACAATCATGCCATGTTTCTGTGGTTCAATAATTAAAAAAAAACAACAACAACACAGTGACGTCTCAAAACCTGATACAGGGTAACGGTTTTTCCGGTGCAGTGCGTCGATAGATGCGGTGCTCAATTACTTGGTGTGCAAGACTTGCCGTCATGTTTTTTCGCGAGGGTACATTTCAGTCGTGTTCGGCTGCTTTGCTTGGTGCGTGGCCGGCCTAATTTTGATCGAGACATCAACCGCAGTTGACTTTACCTCTCTCGATTTACGTCTTTTTTTTTAACATCATGTCGTCATTCGCAGAGGTTTGACAGAGTTATGAGTAGAAAGTACAGATGTCTGTTTTCAAGTGTAGGAATTAAAAGTAAAAGTTGTTTGAAAAATAAATAAGTAGTGATACCTGAAAAATCTACTTGGAGTAAGGACATATTTTTACTTTTTTTTTTAACTTCCCACCACTGGTTGCAAGTAAGCGCTAAACTTAAATGCTAACGCCAGGGATGTAAATGTTTAGTATTAGACACCAATGCTGTTTTTCCTACAAAAACACATTAAAAAGACATTAAAAAGCCTTGTAGCCTGATTTGCAGCTGCATGCTCACATGCATTGTCCCGGAAAGCTATTGATCGGCCCAGGGAGGGGGCGGAAGGGAATCAATAGTTTTTTTTTACATGAACGCACAACAAGCAGTTTCAATACAAGATGGGAGCGACACAATGGTGCCTAATTGCACATGGACGCTTTCATGTAGTGCTAAGACAAACAAAGATGTTTGTTACAAGAGGTTGTTAACTCAATGAGTGTAGGAAGGTTTAGGCGAGTGCTGACTTTGCTTTAAAAACAAATAATAATACAAAAAAAATGTCATCGCAGGAGGATTATCTGAGACCGCATGACGAGGTTTAAATGAGTTGTTAATTGATTGAGACAGACTGGCAGACCCCTCTTAAAATGACACCACTGGCAACACATGGACACGCACAGTATGTGCAGCTCAAGACAAATGAACGGCTGCCTTTTTTTCCAATATTAAAACGTAAACCGCTTCGCTCAGTCCATAGGCAGTAAGAAATTGGAGCCAGTTGCTAACCAAAACAGCAGCACCTACCAAAGCCTGTAAAAAGTCTCTTAGACGAACAAAAGCGTGGATGCTGTATGCTTTGGCTCAGGAGCTGTTCCTTTCTATGGCTGGATTGGCAGATAAGTTACGTGGTATGCTTGACATTGGTGCCTTCTTACACGAATGTTTCCAAAGTGAAATAAATGTTCGTGGGGGGATTTGGCATCATTTTCAGTTTATGACACAAGACCCAGACAGCCATCCTCCTCCTCTTCTTCTTCTTCTTGGCTAACAGGCACATTATTCACCAAAAGGCACGTGCACGCGCACGAACGCACACACAGACAATCTTCATGCTGCCCTGTCATCTCAGGAGTTCAATGACATCACATGCCTGAATCACATGACATGACCTTGATGCCGTGAATCACATGCATACAACTTCACGACACACATGAGAACATAACCATAAACAATGCATGCGACATTGTGGGGTGACCACTAATCATCGTTAAAGACACTGGCTCCACATAATGTACAATCATCTTTGATTGAGTCTGCTTCGATAGGTGTTGCTTTTTTGGTTAGCAACAGAATTCAAATAATTCCATGCAGATTCTTCATGACTTTGCGCTATAAAAGGACAACATGGCTGCCATCTGCCTTCACTCCCTGCATGTTTTCTCCTCGCTTTCCATCCCACTCTGTCTTCATTAGTTCCTGCTTTAATTATTTTTTTTTTTGGCTTTCTTCACCTTGAGAAGGAAAACAAATTACCATCCTCCCCCAGACATACAGTATTCCTGCATAATTCCTGGGTAACCCCCCTGCCCCCCACCTTTATAAGGATACATGCTACCTCCATACATGTGAATGGCATTCATTATTTTACCCCACAGCGCCCCCTGGACTTTAAAAATAATTCAGCTCCCAAAGCCAATTTCCCTCAGCAGCATAAAATCTGGTAGACAAAATAAGTCATGAGAAGATGGTGCGTGCAGCAACACATGTAAAACAAATGTTTTTCTACTTTTTCATTGCTCAAAATGGTCAAATTTGAACAACAACTTTTGTTCTGTTCAAAATGCAACCAGACAACTCCATCGCTTATTGTACACGAGAATTGTGTGCGTGCGTACGTGCGTGTGTGTGTGTGTGTGTGCGCGCGCAGTGCAGCCTCAGCAGCCGGACGGCATCCCTGAGGGACGCCTCTGCAAAGCTGTACACTGTCAGCAGTCCCAGGATGGGACATGCCCAGCTTCTTCTCTGCATACTAGCGTGCGCGCGCGCACACACACACACACACACACACACACACACACACACACACACGGATATTCAACCATCAATCACCGCCAGAGTGCTGAGTCACTGCCACTCATTGTCGCCGCGCTTGTTATTGCGGGGAATTTGTCGGGTTTTTTGTTTGTTTTTGTTTAGTTTTTTTAACATAATGCACCTTTTGTACATTTTGTAGCATTTACAACTAAGGTGACAGCACTTGGGTGGAAGATAATCTGTCCCGGGATGAATGAGTTTCCATTCGTATCCACATAGGAATGAAATGAAATAGAAAAATGTAGTCTGCTCAAGTCAAACTGCAACCATGGTAAAGCCTTTATTAGGCAATTAATTAACAGTTGAACATTTTAACTGTCAAACATTAAAACACTGGTAACATTTGACCAAATTCTCACACTAAATGTTTGCTTTAAACCCTCAAAGCAACAGATTTAACAAAAATGGCGCAGCGACACATGTAGACAGAGAATACAAAAGTAATCAGTCATATATTCGTTATCCTCTGCGTGGAACGACTAATATTAGTGCCGTACTGATGAGCTGATCGATGAGTCGAGACTTCTCAATGAAGACTATATCCGTCTTTCTTGGACTGCCGCCGGGTGGCCAAGACCGGCATACCAGGAGCAGCACAAGGGACATTTAATTGAGTAGTGATCAAAAAACTGTTTAATTCTATTTAATTATGTCATTACCGTATGTTTTTATGAAGTGCAATATTATTAATGGCTATTTTTCATCATTAAAACACACATTAAAGCATTTCTTGTTGTTTTTTTGGGGGGCTGGGGGGGGGGCTGGAACTGATTACTGAAGTCTCGATTCATTTCAAAGGAAAAAGATGATTTGAGATACGAGTGTTTTAAATTACGTGTATGGTCACCGAAGGAATTCAACTTGTACCTCAAGGCACCACTGTTTTAAAAATGTTTGGGTTTAGTTCCCCTTTAAACAAACCATGCTTAAGGATTATATGCAAATGTCCCGAATTTAAAGGAAATACAACTGAACTGCACTTAGGCAGTGATTCTTTCACGTACCACTAGGGGGAGCCTGCAGATCACTGCTAGTATGCGTACCATACCTTAACAATCACTTCTGTAGATGTAATTTATTAACATAAACAGTTTACTATCGTGGAATCAGGAATGCTTCCAGGCGACGCAGCCGAAAAGCAAAAGAAAAAGTGCCTACCACTTCCTTCCTTCCACCCTTCCCCCATTTTCCCATAAAGGCAAGCCTCAACGGGGCCGTAAAAATGTTGTCCACGCACGTTGTGTATTCCTCACACATCCATCTGTCACAGGGTGCCTGGTGACTGTTTCTTACACTTCTCGTCGCTCACCATTTTTCTTACCATATCTGTTTATGTCATCACAGTGCTGAAGGGGAGACATATTTGAGGCAAAAACAATGTCAGTGCTGTACACAGTAGCTTGATGAGATCAAACAAAGGTGTCTTTGTTATTTTAGCAAGATGGCCTGAATCTTTCCAAACAGCCATCTGCTCTCATTCACTATGTAACCTTCAATACTGTGTGTGTGTGTCAAGACAGCACAATGTCTCACACACACACACACACACACACCCATCCAAAGTGTATTTGCAAGAGTGTGTACATTGTCTTATGTGTTGTGTCTCATGTATTATGAATCCCACTTGAGCTTGACGCAGTAGCCAATCATATTGCAGCAGAGTGTGTCCTGCCTAGACACGGGACTTACGCTAATGTATCAACTTTTCTCTGAAATCATCAGTATGGCACTAATATTAGTCGGTCTACGCCATACAAAGACATTGTTAGTACAACAATGCAAAGTCACGGCTACCTCCCCCAATCCTGTAGAGGGGGTGGGACGGTAGCGAGTGGGGGACGTCCACAGGGAGACGAGGAGAAGCTTCCGGGTTTATTTTGTGTGCGGCGAGAAGCAATTAATTTGGAGAGTGCGGTGAGCCGGGGAGCGAGGAGGTTAGATTTAAACGGAGAACAGGCGGGTCCGGAGTGACGGCTTAATTGTTTGATTGATTGGCCGTGACTCGCCGGGCGTATTTCCGAAGCCCCCTCAGGGACGATCAATGCCCAAAACCTCCACCCCCCTCTCCCAGCGATTCAATTACGAGGCGGAGGCCTCGGGATGGTGTTACGGCCCCTGCGGCTGGGGGAGGAGCTTTATTAGATTGGTAACAGACACTACATAGTGTACACAAATGGAGTCATGTGCCTAATCTGTCATTTAAACAAATTATGTGGGGGGGGGGGGGGGATGATGCATCAGCACTACAATGGTACTCCATGGGGTCCGGGGGATGGTTCATAGATGCCTGATGGAGTGCTGATGCTAATAGAGACACAAGAGAGGCTGACACTTTGGAATTCCTCATACGAGCTATAAGGTTGCAATCTATAGCAGTATACTGTACATACTGGACAGTAAAACCCAGTTTATCACAGGCAATATGCACCGACCCACCCACAATAGATCAGAGATACAGCAAGACCAAAAAAATATATATATTTTTGTATATTCTACTCTTACCCCTTCCACATGCTTTAAACACATTTAAACTGATTGAAATACACTTTGTAAAGCATTCCTTAGCACCCGTTCTCACGTATTGTATATCCCCTCGAGGAAACGAAAAGAAAAATAATTGTTTGCACAGTTTTCCCCCCCCAAAAAAGAGGTACAAAGTGCTTGCTTCAAGTTGTTTTGTTGTCACTCCCTGTTAAAGTTTACTGCGAAACTCACTAAAGAGAATCAAACACTGTATACATTTCATCTCATGAAAGTCTGCTAGCTTCATGCTGCAATATGATGCGAAATGCCACAAATGGGCTAGCGTAAATTTGCATTGGTGTTAGAGCAAATATAAACATTTAAACTGTTACTTTAAAAAAAAAATTTTTTTTTTAAATAAATACAAAAATTAAAAAAAAACTAGTGCTTAAAGATGTGTGCTATCTATAGCTAGGGCACAAAAGTTGAACACGTTTATTTCCATGGAATCTAACGGCTATTCGCTGAAAAACTCTCCTTTTCGCACGTACCGGCATACTTTTGTGCTCTTTCAGTAATGCCCAATGGAGCCATGGAGACGGAAGCTCCCAAATGTGTGAGCTGTCAACACTGACGTGGTTGCTGGTGGTCCAGCAGGTCAGGGTTAAATTCTGAAAGGGGGCTGAAGACTGACAGCTTAAGCGAGGGAGACTAATGCAAGAAAGAACGGCTGCCATTCGTGAGCTGCAATGCACACGTGAACGTTATCCAAATGCAAAGGAAAACGACATGACAGAACTATTGTTTATAAAAAAAATTACAAAAAAAAAAAAAAAGGAGAGCGCTGTTAGAAATACAGTCGATTTTTGTAACAGACTATGCTAAACCCTGAAGCTAACCATGACAAAACAACACACTCCACATTTTGCAACAAAAGGTTTAGGTTTATTGTTATAATTAGGATACAAGGATATATGCCTGTGAGTATTGTAATATTTACGTCTCTACATGTGTTCTAGCAATGTTGGTGTTCAAATAGCCAACATCAGCACGCAGATGCTAATTGTTAACGTGTGTCTGTGGTGTTTCCCATTACATGTTAGCTTTCAGGTAGCAGAGGCGCCGTGTGGTCGCTTTAAATAACGTGTAATAAACAGTTTGGAAGCCGAAAGTTACTTCTTCTTCTTAGCGTAGCCAGAAATTGTGCTCAGGTAAAAGTACTGTTACTTCAGAAGAATATAAATCAAATAAAAGTCAAAAGAAGTCCTCAAAATAATTGCTTGAGTAAGAGTAAATAAGTACTCAGTGAAAGAAATACTACTCAAGTGCTGAGTCACGCGATTTTTTTTTTTTTAAATTAGAGCATGAATGTCAGAAGAAATATAAACTACGAATATGCAACTTCAGATATTGCCAAACAATATCACTCTAAAACAGTAATGAATGAACTTTATTAAATAACGAAGTCAACTTTATTTGTTTACACACGTGAAACTGCACAACAGGCATGACGTAGGTGTTCTTTTTTGTAGCGTGTAAACAGGTAAACAAAGATTGAATGTGTGACCAAGAAAATCCTCTTTGGAATTATAATTGTTTTTTTTTGGTCAAAAGGAAAATAATTTAATTTTAACCAGATTTTTTTTTTAGGGTTTGACTTGTGAGCTTAAACATGAAATACAAGCGCTGTATGGTGGCTGGTGGTAATCAGTAAATATTCTTTAAAAAAATATATGTGGAATTCTTTCCCATTCTTGCTTGATGTACAGCTTCAGCTGTTCAACAGTCCGGGTTCTCCGTTGTGGTATTTTACGCTTCATAATGCGCCACACATTTTTAATGGGAGACAGGTCTGGACTGCAGGCAGGCCAGTCTAGTACCCGCACTCTTTTACTACGAAGCCACGCTGTTGTAACACGTGCAGAATATGGTTTGGCATTGTCTTGCTGAAATAAGCAGGGGCGTCCATGAAAAAGACGTTGCTTGGATGGCAGCATATGTTTCTCCAAAACCTGTATGTACCTTTCAGCATTAATGGTGCCTTCACAGATGTGTAAGTTACCCATGCCATTGGGACTAACACAGCCCCACACCATCGCACATGCTGGCTTTTGAACTTTGCGTCCATAACAGTCCGGATGGTTCTTTTCCTCTTTGGCCCGGAGGACACAACGTCCACAGTTTCCAAAAACAATTTGAAATGTGGACGCGTCGGACCACAGAACACACTCATCAGTCCATCTTAGATGGGCTCGGGCCCAGAGAAGCCGGCGGCGTTTCTGGGTGTTGTTGATAAATGGCTTTTGCTTTGCATAGTTTCAAGTTGCACTTACGGATGTAGCGCCGAACTGTATTTACTGACATTGGTTTTCTTAAGTGTTCCGAAGCCCATGTGGTGATGTCCTTTACATATTGATGTCAGTTTTTGATGCAGTGCCGCCTGAGGGATCGAAGGTCACGGGCATTCAATGTAGGTTTTCGGCCTTGCCGCTTACATGCAGTGATTTTTCCAGATTCTCTGATCCTTTTGATGATATTATGGACCGTAGATGATGAAATCCCTAAATTCCTTGCAGTTGTATGTTGAGGAACATTGTCCTTACTCTGTTCGACTATTTTATCACGTACTTGTTCACAAAGAGGTGAACCTCACTCCATCTTTGCTTGTGAATGACTGAGCAAATCAGGGAAGCTCCTTTTATTCCCAATCATGGCACCCACCTGTTCCCAATTAGCCTGTTCACCTTTGGGATGTTCCAAACAGGTGTTTGATGAGCATTCCTCAACTTTTTTGCCACCTGTCCCAGCTTTTTTGGAACGTGTTGCAGCCATATAATTCTAAGTTAATGAATATTTGCTAAAAACAAAGTTTATCAGTTTGAACATTAAATATCTTGCCTTTGTAGTGTATTCAATTAAATATAGGTTGAACATGATTTGCAAATCATTGTATTCTGTTTTTATATATGTTTAACATAGCGTCCCAACGTCATTGGAATTGGGGTTGTATATATATATATATATATATATATATATATATATATATATAGTGAGGTAGCCATGCTATTCGCTAGTCCACCTTGCTGCATCAATGACATTTTAACGGGAAAAAAGTTCAGTTTTGTGTTTCAGGTGGAAAGTACATACATTTTTGGGGGGTGGCCGCTCACCCCGTGAAATCCAAGTAGATCCGGCCCTGCTGAGGATATGGTAGACGCACTGAACCGCACTGAATCGTCTCGAGCATGAGTCATGATTGCTGATCAGTATGGAGACACACTAGTTACATAAAGAATATTGACACTGGAGGATCAAAGCCAGGGATCTGAAAAGGATTCGCAATCTGCCGATAACCATTTCAACCTCAGGAGGTTTACTTAAAAGACGAGCCTCGCCGGTCTTACATTTCGAGGACATGCTCAAGCTGTAGGGTGATGTTTGATGCAAAACATGTTTCTGCTCAGCCCCTATACTGCTGGGCCAATGTCGAGTACGGCTTTCGTTACCTTGACGACCGGGGGCGCAGCTTCTACCTATGGAAGCGGGAGGCCAGAGTGTGTGTGTGTGTGGGGGGGGGGGGGGTGAGTGCCCATAAAGACGGTAAAAGTGTGGATTGTATTTTCACTCACGGATGCAGCACTTCATCACAGACTTCCGAATAACACTTCTCAATTAGTGTGGGTTGAAAGGTTTTACTTTTAAACTGCTTTTTCAAAAAAAAAACTTTTTTTTTTTTTCCTCCAATTGCCTTTTCATTTTTGTTTCGGGCTGTCTGTAGTGCTGCTCGTCCAACTGAGAAGGAAGGAAAGTGGGCTTCTTCCAAGCACCTTTGAGGACACGCTGGCAGGGCCCGAGATTGACCTGCCACGTCCAGACTTGATTTTTGAGGGAGCAGAGACAACTTGAAGAAGAAAAAAAAAAAAAGCCAGATGAAGAAACACCATCACTAAATCAATTCACAATTTTCCACAAGGTGTGTTAACAGACAAACCAGATCTTGGGATAGCTATGAAAATAGTGAGACATGCTAGCAATGAGACAGTGTCGAACGCGTTGACGAGCGAATTCCACAAAACAAACTACACCGCAGCATTGCTCGTGACGACAATATTTGTAAACCAATGACTGACAAATCCTCTGACAAATCGTAATCTGCAGTATTTTTACGTTCTTAATGTTCCATTATAAAATAGAAGGTCTCGGTTGAGCATGTAATTTTGGCCGTTTCCCGATGTCCTTCGAAGACAAGCTTGTCCGACAGATTTTGAAAATTCAGTCGCTGAAGCCAATTTCAGTGAGCAGTATGAAATTTGGCAGGCATGTGTATTATGATGAGACTTTGACTTAACATCATGAAATTTGGTAGGCATGTCCATCAAGAGGAGACCCACAAAAACAGTCAAGAAGCCATGTTTGAAATGACAAGGGATGGCTGCCATTTTGCTTTGAAGGGAACATTTTAGAGCTATTTTGGCCATTTCCAGGCGTCCTTCAAAGACAGACTTGTCCTAGAGATTAAAATAAAATATAAAAATGAATCAGCCCCCAAAGCCAGTTTCACTTAGCAACATGTAATTTGGCTGGAATGTCTATCATAAGGCGGCACGGTGGCCGACTGGTTATAGCGTCTGCCTCACAGTTCTGAGGCCCGGGGTTCAATCCCCGGCCCCGCCTGTGTGGAGTTTGCATGTTCTCCCCGTGCCTGCGTGGGTTTTCTCAGGGCACTCCAGTTTCCTCCCACATCCCAAAAAAATGCGTGCTAGGTTAATTGACAACTCTAAATTGCCCATAGGTGTGAATGTGAGTGCGAATGGTTGTTTGTTAGTATGTGCCCTGCGATTGGCTGGCAACCAGTTCAGGGTGTACCCCGCCTCCTGCCCGATGATAGCTGGGATAGGCTCCGGCACGCCCGCGACCCTAGTGAGGAGAAGCGGCTCAGAAAATGGAAAAACAAAGCCTCATAAAAGTCTCAAGTGGCCACGCTTAAAAGTACACAGGAAGTCAGCCATTTTGGTTTGAAATGGCCATTTTAGGCTCATTTCCAGGTGTCCTTCAAAGTGGAACTTGTCCTTAAGACTGTGACAAATTCAGCCCCTCCTCATTTCAGCCGTGTCCAGGTGTCCTTCAAAGACAGACCTGCAGATTTTGCTTTTCGATTCAGCCCCGGAAGCCAGTTCCACTCGGCAACTTGATGAACATGATGCGCTTTGTTTTCGTCTGCTGCCAGGCAGAAGAAAGCCGAGCAGACAGCAACAGCGGGCTTCGCCCTGTCGCTAACCCTCGCGCTGAGACCGCTCGATGACGGCAACTGGATTTTCCTCTGCTTTTAAATGACAAGCTGAAAGATTTTTTTTTTTTTTTCCACAGAGCCAGAGAAAGCGCAAAGAAGTGGCGAGGGTGCGCTTATCCGTCAACGTCATTAACAAGCGAGCGTTGTTTAACCTACATAGGCTATCTGCCGCAATTTCCACTGAGAAAGTCCCTCTTATCTGCTAATAGAGCCGGCTAATCCCTCAAACACGCATGTAGCGTATACAGGGGGAGCTGCTGATGAATACTGATGAGGCCGCTAGAAACGACACTGTTCTCGATTCACAGTGTTTCACATTTGCCACGTTACAGCCTTATTCCAAAATGGATTTTTTTTTCATTTATTTTTTGGGGCGCACGTATGTATGAACTAATGATAACAGGCAAATGTGTTCAAAATACAGTACGAAATTGTTCATCTTTCAGCAGCATTTCATGAGAGACAACATGAAAGAATCAACTTGTCTTTTTATTTTATTTTATTTATTGCGACACTACGTGAGACCTAGCATCAAAGGATGAACGGTATTTTTTTCTTTTTAGCATTAGGGTTTTTTTTTTTGCCGTGAGAGCAATTTATTGGGAAATTCCCTCAGTGGGCCCTTTCTGTTCATTCTGACTCGTTTTCCTGTCAAGGGCCATGGTGCCGTCTTGCTCCTCGTGGGCATGACTGGCAAATGGTCATTTAATTTCATTGGCCTACAGGGGCGTGAATGATTGTGCTCCACGAATTCTGCCTAGCAACAAGTGGCTTCGCAAACGTGTGACCAGGAACAGGAATGTGAATGAATCTTTTGATCTACAAGCATCTTCTGAAGTTGGAACACATCAGTCATTTTTATGATTTATAACGGGGAATCGGGATCAGACCGTACACGTTTTCCTGTTCCCTCTGATTTCCTGATCAGGGGCATGACGCAGTCTGCCCCTGGCGTCGCAAATGTGTGACCAGGAACAGAAATCTGTACAAATCTGATTTGTGCGCAGTCTGCCATTTCACCTGCCTAGCAGGTGTTGCCGACATAGACGAAATGTTTCGTTGGGTGATGGGAGCCAGCATGAATACCGTACAAATGCAAGCAGGTCAACTCCATCGAGAGGCCAAACAAAGGTGGACTGGAGATGATGGACTGCGGGGATATTCAGGGCTACGTTCACACGCGCAGAAATCCAGCAGGAAGTAGAAATCTGCAATGTGCATACCCAGAAAATTAGATTAACTGAATTAGAGGGATTAGATTGACTGCAGCTGGATTGGACCTCATGTCTGCAAGAAAGAAAGAGGCCGATCGAACAAGGGAAAGATGGAGAGAGGGAGAGGGAACGAGGGAAGAGTGCAACATAACGCCGGGGAGGAAAAAAAAAAAGTCTTAGTCTCAGCACATTTAGGAGAACATTTACTGGCTGCTTTGCAACTGGTCCTTCAGCGGCTCGGAGCGGGTTCAGACGGGTCCAACTGCAGGCGCCTGCCTGGTGCAGCAGCGCCCCCCAGTGGTGGGGAGTGGAACACGTGGTGCAGTTGGGAGCATGGCGGCAAACGAAGTTGATATTCATGCTCGGAAGTCACTACGAGGTTTTCAGGCGACGTGGTTAGAACAAGCTTATCGAAGGACTTGTCCTTGAGGTTTTAAAAATTCAATCACTGTCGTTTAGTGGCATCTAGTGGTGAGGTTGTTAACGGCACTCGCGGGCAAGTCATTCAAAAGCCTCAAAACCTGCATGTGGTTTAAATAGACATTCTAAAGCATGCATACTAGGTTTATTGAACTGGATTTTTAAAAATATATATATTTTTTTAAAATCCATATTTGGGCAATGGAAGTTGAACATGGCTTCAATTCTAACTAAAGCTTGCATTTTAGGTTAATTGAAGGATAAAATTACTTTCATTTTTACTTAAACTTGTATTATGCAATTGAAAACTATATTTTTACTCAGGCACATAGGTAAATTGAGGTCTAAAATGGTTGTAATTCTTACGATGACATAATTTGGGTTAATCAAAGATTCTAGAATAGCTTTAATTCTTACTTAAACATGCACATTTAGGCCAACGGATGACTCATAAAGCTTTAATTCTGACTACAACATGCATCAGGTTAATTGAACTAGAGTAAAAAACTATTGGAGACTAAAATTGCTTTGATTCTTGCTCATACATGCAAATTAGGTTAATTGGAGCCTCAAATAGTTTGCATTATTTCTAAAACATGCGTGTTGGGTAACTGAAGACTCTAAAATGGTTTTAGTTTTAACTAAAACATGCACATTAGGTCGACTGAAGACCAAAATGCTTTGCTTTTTTATTACATGTATTAGTGTAATCGGAGACTCCATAATATCTCTGACATTAAAACATGTCAGGTAATTCTAGATTAAAATGTCTTGAGTTCTAACTAAAACATGTTTTAGGTTAATTGAAGACTAAAATAGCTTTAATTTAATTGTTATTAAAGCATGCATAGAAGGGTAATTGGAGTCCACAATAAATAGCTTTAATTCATACTAAAACATGCGCATTAGGTTAGCAGAAGACTATAAAATGGCTTAAATTCTTGCTATAACGTTCAAATTAGCAGAATTGGAGACTTTTTTTTTTTTTTTTTTTTTTTTTTTTTTAAACAAAAACGTATTAGGTTAAATGAAGACAACAAAGTCTTGGATTTACAGTAATAAAGTGTATTGAGTTAATAGAAGACTTTCAAATGGCTTTAATTCTTACTAAAAGAAATATTGCCCCTGTTTTCTGTTGAAGGGTGACCCTGACTGATTCCCAATGTCAGGATGTCCCAATTGGCATCCATAATTAATGGTGTATTCCAGAGCATGCTTTAAATACCTTCGACAAAGCCATGCTAAGGTAATCAAAGGGATTAGAAAAAGTGATGTTTCACTTTAAATACCAAATTGGGGCACCTACTTAAGAAGATGTATCTTCAAAGTCACACTGCGGTTTGCTGCTGCACAAAAACTCTCGTGGCGTGACCCAGTCGAGTAGAATAATATGGAGAACATCACCGAGGCTGCGCTGATGTATCACCGACAAACCAGAAGAGACAGAACGCTTCGTCTGTGGCGGCCCCCGAACCGCGTATCCTGCCATCATTTTCGAGAGGCTGCTTGGCACGACCGCAGGGCGTCGTTGCCTGCATACTGATAGCCGGCTTCATCGCAGGGGGAACACGATGTACACAGCACAGATATTAAAGAGACACAGGAAGGCATCTTTAGACGAGGCGGGCTAACTCCTGATGAGCTATTTTCCCAAAGAGAACGATATCATTGTACAGCCATTACCCGGTAATACGATGGATTGCAGCATCATTCCTGATTCGATATTTCACCAAAGATGATATCAGAGGACAATGATTACACAATCGTTAAACTGTCTCGCAGCATAACTCCTAATTTGATAGTTTGCCAAATATGATATTTTGCCAAAGAAAGTGAGAGTGCAGAGTAACTCCTGATTTTATATTTCGCCAAAGTTCATACAGATGCATGCGTAACGATGATGAATGGTCTATAATAAATCAAAGGTAGATGACAAAACTGATAGATTCCCTCTTCGGACAAAATCGAACCTTGCAAGTATGGTTATGTATATTTAAAAAATAATAATAATATCAATAGCCATTTTATGTGCCAAAATATATTCTTTGACTGTTGACAAATGGAGTAAAGTCCAGCATTGTTTATGATTGACCCCTGTTGGACACCGTTTTCAATTTGTATTGATAAAGCATCCAAAAAGGCCTACGTTACATTGTTAACACAGAGTGAGTTCTCAGCATCGGGTCGGGGGGGAAAGCGCCACCATTTTATTTAGCTAAGAGGAGCCACCATTTAGATGGATGTACAGTATTTGAAAAGGGCGGCCGATGGACTCACTTCATCCACGTGGCGGCTTGAATACTTCAAGTGGTGCCACAGGGAAAGAAAGAAAATTACACGTCAGTGCGTATTTGGTGCCAATCTGTTTCCTGGGTCAATATGGCGACGTATACGCAGCAGGGCCCGGCAGCTGGATCCGTGACGGGACGCATCCTTCCATGACACTCGTGTGGGCTGGGGATGCATCATGCGGAAAAGAGAGGGGAGAATTTAGTAGGAAATGGGGCAAAAGTGATTCTTTACAAAGTTGACGCTTGTTGATTGACGCTGCTCGATTGGCACAAAAATGCACAAATTCTCATGAAAATTTTGTATGGAATGACAATGTTTTTGTGGACTCAACAATTTTACATAGACCAAAAATGTTACCGCTTTCTGAAATGCTGACTTTTTTTTTTCTTCAGTTGGTTCTTCTATTAAAAAAAAGCAAACAAAAAATCAGTTACCTGAAAACCTCCTTGAGGAGTCTGACATCAGGCAGGAATGTGGTTCATTATCCATCCATCTAGTTTCTGAGCCGCTTATCCTCACAAGGGTCGCACGAGGGAGTGCTGGAGCTTAGCCCAGCTATCATCGGGCATGTGGTTCATGCATATGATACATGTGACAATTTAACAAATACTTCTGGAAATTATTATTTTGAACATTCCCCCCCCCCCAAGAAGTCTGTGGCAAATCTGTAGCAATCACGCTAAATCCATGCATATTATTATTCGCCCACTTTCCGCATCATCCAGTAAATCAAGTCCTAAATCAATTAGCGATATTGAACAGTTTTCAATCCGCTTCCTCATTCGGTACATCATCCGCCTGTGCTCAATGCATATACATTAAAGTGAAATTACACAGACAGATTAGGCTGCTCTGAATCGATATAGCTGGCAAATTGATAAACCTGACAGACCACAAGAAGAATTAAGGGACATCCTGCATGGCTGTTTCATCTGCTCATAATGTAATGTTATGCTGTTTAGGACATAAAATTGGGAAATAAATCAAATAAATCTGTTCGCCATTACCTTATCGTGGTGGAAGAGTTTGTGCGTCCCAATGATCCTTGGAGCAAAGTTGTCTGGGGTTTTGTGGCCCTGGCAGGATCACCCAGGGCACACAGGTCCTAGGTGAGGGAACAGACAAAGTACGGCTCACAAACTCCCTATGATGACAAAAAATGAGAGGTGCCGAGCGGGTGTGGGCATTCTTTTGCCCCCGCCCCAGCTGTACATTAGGGTTGACCCTGGTAGATCAGAGGGCAGCCTCCACTTTCGGGTTCTTGTAGTTATTTTTTGCCAAATTAAATAAAAAAATAAAAAATTATAATTTAAAAAATAAAAAATAGTTTAAAAAACGCTTTTCTTCAAAATAAATGAAATACATGTTAGTTAAAATGCCCTTCTAATGTATAATAAAAGATCTTTTTTTGCCAAAATAAAAAATGTGATCAAATAAAATCCATTCATCCATTTTCCAAACTGCTTATCCTCATGAGGGCGTGCTGGAGCCTATCCCAGCTGTATTCTGGCGAAAAAAAAAAAAAAAAAAAGTTAATATGAAAAATAAATGAAAAATGTGGAGATGCATGTTTTCCCATTGAATCGCGCTTGAATGTATTTTACAGTATGGGCTTGTACAAGCAAAGGTCAACCACACGGGGGCAGTCCTGCACCGTATACATTGCACAAGCACAACGATAATACTTTCTATTAAGTTAAACAAAACAAACAGATTCACTAGAGACATAATACCAAAGTGGAAGAACTATTGTTGGGTCTGATGTGGGGGCCAAAGAACAATCTCCAGCGAATAATAATTGAGGAGTGATATATATTAAAAAAAGAAAAAAAAAGACAAAAAACTACTTAATGGCTCACAAGCTATACATCAATATGAACATAAACGGAACAAAGCAATAAAGCAAAAAAGAGAAACGGAATAGGCTTATTTCTTTTTATTATTCAAAACAAACATCCAAAGTGTTGCGTTAGACAGAGGAAGTGAAAGCACGAACAATTTTTGCTGAAAGAGTGCATTAAAATGTCAATTAGAAAATACATTTGAAATCAGATACATCAGAAGTAAGTAAAATAGCTTTTGATGAGCGACCACCGTTACAGAAGCAGCAGCCATGTTAGAGCTGGAATAGAGACATTCGAAGTGAAACCGGCGGAGAAAGGAGTCACCAGTTGTACAACACGGACCAGAGAAGGCTGACAACGTTTGGCTTTTTGACACACGGAAGCTAAGCGGATCCAAGCGACGCAGGCGGCCTCCCGCCAACACAAAAAGTCTCAGATACGCAAAATAATACATTGTTCTTCAAGTGCAGGACGGTCTCACACGAAAAACAAAAACGGGAATAAATATTTTCGTTAGCTACGTTAGCTTCGTGTGCTAACCTTTCACGAGCCAGCAGTCATTTGCTTATGATCAAAATGTAGAGCGTTTTATGTGTGTGTTGTAACGTTTTACATTTAATTAGCGGGTGGATTACAGTGAAAATAACTTCCATTGGCTTGACAATTTTATGTTAACAAAAGAAAATGTGGATCTTTATGGACTGATATTGTGCATGAGTCCGTCTGTTTGCAGCACTGAGATAAATTGTAGACTGTAAACTTCTCGCGCTAGCTGCTAGCTTGATGCCAAATGTTTTGTCAATTCACAAGTTTCACATTTTACATTAGTGGTTGGCTTTTATATTTGTTCGGCAGTTCAGGTTAAAAGACGATCTGCATCAGCAACATATTCACACTAGAACGGGTAAATTATTTTACGAGTGTTAAAAATCGGAATATTGTTATTTAAAGCAAGCAGGCTCAATGATGTTGGCAGTGTTGACTGAAACAAATGCTCAAATAATTTTTTAATCAAACCGATCTTGGAAGTTCCACTGTATGTGCTATTTATTTATTTTTTTGAATACTTGTTTTGTATATTGTGAAAGGTTAAACAACAACAATAGTCGACTTCAAAGCGCGCCGCGTCCCATACTGACGGACACTTGTGGATTTATCAATCGCAAAGCTGGAGCGAGCAGATGTTCTCCGTTTGTAGCACGGATGTGATTATTCATTTAGGCTCTCCCCCAAGGGCGTTGTCTAATTATTAATGTGGAAACGGGACTGGCTTTAAAAAGGGAATGTCTCTTGGTGTGTGTGTGTGTGTGTGTGTGTGTGCGTGTGGTTACCACCCACCAGAGCGCTCATAAATAAGTAAAACTGTCATAGAAAATGGTCCACGTCTTGGAGTCATGGCTTGTCTGTGTGAGAGGTTGTTAACAGAAGCATGGTATCTGACTTCAAGTCAACACTTTACCGCTTCTTTGTCTTCTTCAATACCCTAACTTAAATATTGTAACGTCTTTTTCAAAAGCAACACAAATCCAGAGTCCTGGAGAGCGAGTGGCGATTGGTGATAACCCCCCTCCGGCGCCCTCCCGAAGTTGGTTTTGGTAGTGGTTGTTTTAACACTTGTGCTTCATGGCAAGCTGTAGGGAAAACACAGTAAGGGTGGGGTTTGGAGTACATGATTATAGATCAGGGGGGAAAAAAATGTCATTGACTCACAGAGCAATAATCCATGTAAACAACAACACAATTGTGTATTGTTGTTTGATTGTAAGAAAATGATACATGTGTATTATAAGTACGTATCTGTGCAATAATGTAAATACATCCTGTATATCAATCGACAAGTTGCAGATTCCACCCCACGCTTTTGTACTTATGTATTTATTCATTTATGTTGTAACCTTGTGTCAATAACTGCAGATCTATTTAGATTTCTCTATATGGTTGCTGTCTGAGATGTTGGGCTGACTTTCGGGGGAATTTGTCTCCATGAGACACTCTTAGTGAGAGTGCAAGCAATATTTTCGTCGCCCGAGTCACAGCCTATGACTTGCGCGCGCGCGCACACACACACACACACACACACACACACACACACACACACACACGGAGTGTAGGGCAGTACGCTGATCTGAGACAGATGGGGGCAGTACAGTGCCGCACAGCAACAAGCGCTCCCGATGAGAACCTCTTCATCAATATTGGAATTGTATAAGCGAGAAGACTAAGTGACTATAAGCTAGTATTAATGATTGAATATACAGTGTCAAAATATCATCGTAGAGTTCAATGGTTCATGCGGCAGAGATGAGTGACACCTGCCAACGAGTGAGATTCTGCGTCAGCCACTGTTCAAAATGCATCACGTAACAGGGAGGCCAATCTGCCATTGGGAAGACTCCTCAAGGAACGTGCAGAGATGGCCTTTTTATTGAATACTTTTCGAATGCATTATAAATTGTTGAGCGTTTAAAATTGTGCTTAAATTTACAATATGATTTCATTTTCACGTGGTCGGTAAAGAAACGCTATGCATTTCTATTATTTCTGTGGAAGTTAATGCAAGTTTCAAAGCTTGTTTTGCATCTGGAAAAATAAAGGAAAACCCAGAATGTGAATAAATCAAGACCTCTTTTTCTACAAGTATGGGAGGAGGGGGGGGGAATTTGAGATTTTACTTTAAGGACATATGGTTCAGCCCTAATTTAGCTTGTCGAGCTGACCACCCACCTGTCCTTAATGACGCTCCATACACAAACATACTGTGCAAAAAGGTCATACAGATGGCTTCTGCAGTACAGCTGGACAATATTCAAGCAAACGCAATGCAAATATAATCAATGAAGGCTTGCCAAAGTGTAAACAGGGGCTGCCTGGGTGGCGTGTGATGCATAGTGATATTAGCCAAACAACTGCTCTATAACCATCAGTCAGCCAAACAGCAAATTGGGTATTTCCCCTCATTTTACGTGTTAATAGCTAAATTGAACAGCATGCAATGTACTTGGGAGAGATATGGAATGAACATAGGGTGAGGAAGCATCCGAAGTGTAAATGATTGGAGCGGGAGACATTATGTGGGAGCAGTGAGTTAGTCATGGTCATCATTATAGCTGCTAGAAAAATATATGGCTTGTACTTATATAATGTATTCTACGTAACTATAACCTAATGGATTAGTTTTGTATGCGTATATTAATAATTATAGCTATGGTGTATATATATATATATATATATATATATATATATATATATATATAAAACTTTTTTTTTTTAAAGATTTAAACAGAAAACAGGTTTTTTGGAACCCATCTTCCATTATTTGTTAAAATACTCACCTATTTGCTATTTTTGTGCTCTTTCGTGAATGCATTAAGATGTCACAAGATGGCAACAAAGCCCTGTCTAAATAGGAATTGGTCTCAAGAAAGTATGTCGAAGTGCTACGCCTCGACTGAGACAAGCTTTGTGCGTCAGACAGAAGCGTGGGTTTGTTAGTGGAGTCTTCGTTGCATGTGCATGTAGACAGGTCAGGTGCATTTTTCAAATCATCATCTCCAAGTTATTTCTTAATAATGTTGGAAGATGAGCTTGAAATGATATTTAAGTGTTTTGGGACCGTAGTTTGTGGTATATTTACAGTTTAAACTATTGATGTAGGCCAGTGACTCTTGAAGTGTGGTGGGATGCGGGCTCCCTCTAGGGGTACTCAGTATGTTGTGAGGCTCTTCGCAATAAATGTATTTAACCATCACATTCCAAACGGTGGATTTTTTTCTGCCCCAAAACATTCAGTTGTATTGAACTTTTAAGCAGAACACAATATCATTGAATTATAATTTAAGTTTTTTTCCCCCCTGTATTTAAGCGCAGTGTTAATATTCAAACTGTGCATTATGTTGCAGTGGCTCACATTGATATTAAATACAATGGTACTTAAGTGTTACTTTATTGTGAGCATAAAATTTGAGTTATGAGCGCTAGCTATGGTGGAAGAGATGTGCTTCCTTGAAGCTGTTTGTTGCCACTCCCAGTTTAAGTTTATTTTCAAACTAAACATGAAACAAAGAGAATTACCTGTTGTGTATTGAACCACACCAAACAAAGCATCCAACAATATTCACAGGCATATGGTCTTCTTCTGTTTCATCATCAAATCTACACGTAGTAAGTCTGAATGAATTATACTGCCCCCTGGTGTTCAAGGATCACACCAGAATGAGCAGCACACTGCCCATTGAATTATCATGATGTACAAATTGAATACTTTACGTTCTATTTAAGTATGTAATTACTGTGTTTTTATAAAGTACAATACTGTAGAGTGCTATTTTTTTTTTACATTAAAAACACGTTACAAACATTTTTGTTGGTGTTTTTTGGCACCCTGCATGGATTAATGGCATTTCCATTACTTTATATGGGGAAAGATGATTTGCGATGAGTGTTTGAATTAAGACTCATAAGTCAAAGTATACTTTTTAAGAATAAAAACTCTGCCTCATTTTTGATTTTGATGAATACTGTGGCCAGTTCCGCTAATGTATTTTAATGTTGGCCATGATGGTAGAACTTGGAGAGCCAACTATTTTTTGAGGTGGTACTTGTACAAAGTTTGAAAACCACTGAACCAGGCATTGTAGCACATGTCAAAGGCGAGTGCGGCCTCACCTTGTGCGCTGTGACGGAAAACTGTTCGGCGCTGTTCATCATGTCGGCGGTCCTCTCCTCGGCCCGGCCCAGTCGCTCGCCTCGCTCGTTCAGAGCCTGGCTGGCCTTCTGCACGGCGCTCGTCACGCTGTCTGCGGCCGAGTGGAGTATACTGTTGCCTGATGTCCGCCGGGGAGAAGAGAAAAGAAAAAGCAATGGACATGGTCAGTCTTGGGATAAAATCGTTGAGAGTGGTGTATTTACAAATGATGCAGAGGTATTTGGCGACTTTTTTTCCCCCCAATGTTACTGATATATATTGTGGGCTCTTGGTAGTGTAGTGCTTCACATTGGTGTCCACACTAGTCCAAGGTGAGGCACACCTATTGTCATCGGTAGGGGTTGGACTGAAGCGAAAAGGTCTGTTGCATGCTGGACTGACCGTTACTCATCGTCATAAGCTTGAAGAAAGTCATTTCCGGAAAAGGCACAATAATTGGAGGAGATATGCCATAGATGGATGGTGTGGACTGTGATTTTTTTTTTTACCCTGGAGTTAGGGAAAACATGTTTTTGAAAGCACCTGTGCAGGTTTAAGCATAGCCTAACAAGAAGGTAATACATTGAAACGTGCAGCACCGTACGGCTAAAAAGTGGACCTCGGATAGGACGGCTCCTGGGATATTCATGGAAGCCCCAAGTGTGGGTTTTGCCTTGACAAGCCATCCATCTACAGCACATCAACGGGCTACTGCACTACGCGAACAGCAACTTTGCAGCTGCCGGGTTCCGGCCGGGATGTCATCTCTCATTTTACGAAGACACGTCCGGGAGAATATTCCCGATCATTCAACATATCGTGTGTTGCGCGACAGCCAAGAAGCAAGCACACAAGGACAGCTGGTATTCCTTCCGAGGAGGTGATTAATCGGAGGAGGAATGGCATTCTTGCCCACTTCCTGTCTGGAGAGAATAAAAAGACAATTCCTCTTGAATTCCATTTCAGACGGATCCCTCGAAATGCCTTCAAGGGAGTCCAGCAAGTAATACTCCCATCATCGTAATCATCCCACCCTGCTGACCCTTCAGAAGTGTGTGCCGGGGAGAACATCTCCATCTTGGCTTCACGCTGCTCCGGTTTCTCCCAAGGCCCGCGTCGTCACCGGCGTGGGCTTCCCCCCCAGGGGAGAAGGTAATTGCAGAGAGGCAGGGTGGCGACGCTGTGGGAAGGAGCTGATTGGAGCCCGTGGGAGTGGATTATGCTACTAAAACCACCAGCAAGTCTCCAGCGAATTCAGCTCAGTGAGTAGCTAAATGATTAACGCCACAATTAAGTTTTTATAATGTTTTATTTGTTTTTTTGTAGTTGTGATGCCACCACAGAAGGGCACCATGGTTGGCAAAGAGAAACAGTACAAATGATTGCCAAAGAAGCGGAAATGGATGGTATTGTGAGGTAGTGTTAGCTTAGTGACGACAGTGTTACAAGCATCTTATCTAATTTATCTTTGGCTTTTATGGGGTATTTTGTTGCGTTTTTGCCAAAGACAAATCGTAACTCTATTAAAAATACATACAGTACCTGTATATATTTTAAGAAAATATAAAGTTAATTTAGTTGAAATTTTAAAGAAAAATCCATTTTAAAAAATAATTTAAGTTAGTTTTTTTTTCATTCAAATACATTTTCTAACATTTTAGTCATTTGAATTAAAATGACATTTTAAAGAAAATTAAAATAAAGCTTTTTCATATATCTACGAATAATTATATTGAAGCTATTATTACAATCCTATTCTTTATAGAACATTTTAAGATTCTTTTTCACCCCCAGACTAAAGGTGGAGTTGTCGTCAGTCAATCACAGGGTGACCAAAAAAAAAAAAAAAAAAAAAAAAAAGGGGGTATTTGAGTGGTAATTGATCCCATGTCCGCTACTGTACATGGAAGTCAACAACGTGAACCACAACACTACCAATGGCACCCAGTCCAGAGCAAAGGTGGACTACACCCTGGACTAGTTGTCAGTCAAAACAGGGTGATTGAATAGAGAATTTGAGTGGGCATTGATACATGCCAGCGCCATGATTTCCTATGGTAAAATGTGATTCGCAGTTGGCATGGCAGGCTCCGCTGCTGTGTTGCTGGGCAGAACAAGCACATCCTCACTGCATGAACAGCAGAATATCCGACGCCCTCGGCAAATTGCAAACAGCCTCGTTAACGCTCAAGAGCGATCATATAGGATGGTTACGTTGCCGAGCGCTCACGGTCAAGTACGCCAGAGTGTAGCCTCTTATCAGTGCCGTGCAAGGATAACGCTGGGGGGTATGACGTTCGTGAGTGGGTGGCTCGAAGGGACGGGAGACTTCTTTTTACAATCGCTGCACTCAAATATTGGCAAGCACACGCTTATCTGCACTTCAACGGGTTCCATCAAAATAATCTCCTTAACGAGCGGCGTATTGTCAGGGGAGCTTCGGTTACTCGTGTTCACGAGCGGAAGAAGCGATGAAAGCCGTCATGGACGCTTAAGAGATGGCATCGTCCTAGGAGAGATGCACTTCAGAAATGATAGTTTTCCATCATTCCCAAATTAAATTTCCTATTGGGTGATGGTTATCATCAAACTCAAAATTGTAGTTTGATTAATTGTTGACTTGAGGCTGATTTTTGGAATATCAATCCATCCATTTTCTATACTGCTTGTCTTTAGAATCGCGGATGAGCTGTTGCCTATCCCAGCTGATTTGAGAGGCACTGTAGACTCTGGACCGGACTTGAGGCATATTTCACCAGAACAATTAGGTTGAACTCAAACCTGTACATTTGTGTTTATACATGTTATACGACCTTCTGATTATTTTTTTCCCCCCGTTTGAGACAAATTTCACCAGAAAAAGTGTAGTTGAGCACAAAATTGTAAAAATTCTGATAATTGACTGCTAACTTGAGGTGTACTTCACCTGCAAATTTAGCTTGAACTGAAAATCGTGCTACTTTTTGACAACGGTTGACTTTTGAGCCACATTTAAATTTTGGTTGAACTAAGAATTTTACAACTTTTTGACAAATGACTTAAAAGAGGGAACTAAACCCCAGATGACAAAACTTAAACATTTTTAATGTACGTGTTTTTTTTTTAACCAGCTGCTGTTTACTTACAGTAAATCTATTATGTATTCTGGGGGAAAAAAAAGTTTAAAACTATGCTTCTGCCTTCATGTACTTGCTTATGGAGGCTGCCATTTTTAGGTTCTTTCACGTTCCCAACATTGCAAATTCGCATGAATGTAACGTGTATTTGCCAGCTCCAGCTCATTAGGCAGCTAAGGAAACCACACAGAGTTAGTGATAAGATGTCGCTTGTCGTTGGTGAATATTCACTGTCAGGCGGAATCCTTGCATCTCCAAAATCACAACTTCAAAAATCAAATCAAAAAACGCCATTTTACTTGAGTTACCAAACACCGCATCGTTCATCATAGAGCATTGGGCACCAACATCATCAAAACAAGACCCCAAAATCATGTTAAATCACACATTTAATACGTTAGGGGATAAAAATCTATAATTTACTACGCTCTCATTGATTAAAATGGTTGAATACCCTCCGGCGCCAAGCATCCAAGTCAGTCTGAGCTTGCAAGGGCCAGACAACAAGCCTTTACTATTTCCAAAAAAGAAATGACTGTGGTGAATTAATCTTGCCAAACTCTATTTCAAAGGTCATAGAGCCATGAATGATGCAGTAAGTGAAACAATGAGATGACTAAAAGCAGTTTAATCAAAGGAAATGAACCTGCATGCACTTATCTTTGCGGCTGACACGGTTTAGTGCACCAAAGCATTACAAGCGATCCATTTTTAGCACATTACCGACTTACTAAAATGTAACTAACCCAAAAAAACTATCCAGACTGTCAAACTTGAGGGGATGATTATACCGTATAGCTTTGCAGAGTGAGGGAAGAGGCAGATTTTTGCCTCACTTCTCAAAGAGTGGCGCGTTCAAGAGCATTAATAGACTTGTTTTCAAGTTATTTCAATACTTTAATTACTGTGTAAAAATAGATGGCGTGGGGACAGAATAAATTCAATGGAGCGTCCTGGTTGCAGGTAAACATCTACTGGCGCTTCAACATCACTTTCGGTCTCCAGCAGATGATTTCGCCCGATTTGGTTACCCCATGCATTGATTAATTAATGATTCTCTAACTTTTATTCCACAAATGCAAAATTAATCAAAGTACTGTCTTTTGACCAGTGCTGGCACATACAATGTATTGTTGATTTAAAATTTGGGAGGTTTAGTAACCCTTCAAGGCATACTTCAGCAGAAAACCTTCGTTTCACTCATAATTGTGCAACTTTCGTGTTATTGTTGACTCATGAGGAAAATTTCACCAGAAAATGTTGGCTGCACTCAAAAATAATTGTGCAGCTTTTAGGTCTGAATAGTGTGGTCATTTTCTTTATATTCCTGAAGGGCCTGTTCCAAATTAGGTTCTCCGTATCGCCTTCCATATCGTTTTCTTAACTCGATACGACGCCGTGGTGATGCACTGCACTTCATGCCTGTCATGGGTTACTCTGCCACCTCCCTATCCTATCATATACCTGCATTCACAAGTACTGCACTCACTGCATCTTTCATAAGATCATCGTCAGCTTTACAGATGCCCGTTGAGAAACATCATTTTCATCATTACAGTCCCGACTGGAGAGAATTTGTCAAAGGCAATGCAGCAAGACGGGCGACCGCGGAAAACCAATATCAAAGACCACTCCATCTTGCGCTGCGCTTTGGAATGTAATTTTCCTTTGGGTGCATTTGTCAGCGACACGCAGTGAGGGGCCCCGGACAGTGAACATAACTCACAAACAACCTTTGGGGGCTAAAGTGGAAATCCTTACCAGCTTGTACTCCCCGCTGACAGTGACAAGTCATATCCGGTCGGTGGGGGAGATTTTGACCTTGCGCTCACTGTGAGCATCCAGTTATATTAACAACAGTGTCGGCCTTAAAAAAAAATGACAGCCGGGGTCACTCGCAGTATCCTCTCAGAGACCGCAGCAAAAAAAATGGTTGTATATTTACTGTATTCCTGCAAATAGTGGCCAAGTGTGTTGATTTCCTCAATCGCAGCTGGAGTGTGCCCTGTTAATACACAGTTTTGGAATGCTATAACAATATGACAATTGATGTTAAGGGAAACAGGAGTTGAACACTAAACAAAAATAACTACTTAAGAGCAACACACGGAACAAATAAGTTGTGTAGCTACCCAAGACAACGCGCACAACATTGCGACTGACCACAGTCTATCGGAACAGTAAATGTCTAATTTGTCTTCATCTTTGACTCATTTACATGTGCCAAGTGTCCAAATTATAATTCATCTCCCAGACTGTTTACGGGCTTCGGTTGGGGTTGCTGTTCTGGTCAGCAACACATGGGCTCAGTAGGTAACTCTTTGTTTGTGGGAAGAGTAGTATTGATGAAGTGAGATCATTACAGTTACTACCAATCCTTTGTTTGTCATGGAATGTGTTTTTTGCCAACCCTAAAAAGAAATAAAAGTGCTGGTCCACGGGAAAAGCAAATCTTCTAAATAGTTTTTGACTCGTTAACATACAGTGGATTTTAATTCATCTGAGAGACTGTTTGCATGCTTTGATAGGAGCTGTTGTTTTGGTTAGCAACTGAGTTCAAATCATTAACTCTTAAATGACCGTGTGTGAATGATAGCATCTTAAAGGTGATAATTAAAGGTGACTACTTACTACCAATTGTCTATTCCTGACGGGAACAGGGAGGCATAAATTTGAGGGAAATGTGTATTGATCTTGGCACCTAGTGCTATTTGGGGCACAGCGCCTTTTAGAGGGAAATGCAGTAGTCCAAATGTCTTACCTCGTCTTGTGAGATGACTATGGTGAGCAACCAGATCTTTCCTCACTCTGTTCATAAACACTTTGCAACGGACAACGACTGAATCTACTGCTTGGACTTCTGTAGTGAAGAAATATTGACAGTAATTATCCATTTTGATGATTGTAAAACATTTTGGATGAAATTAGTCGAGTTTTGGGTTACTACGTTTTCGGTTTAGTACGAAGGCTGGAAATGTTCAGGAATGGTATGCGGTCACTTTTAGTCTGAAATAATTTAAAATACTTGCCATTAGATGAAACATCAGAGAAAGTGGGATTTATGTGGATGTTAAAGTCACGGATGAAAAAGGGGCTGATTTAGCATGGAGCACCGTACGTCTTGTAGAGGTGAGCCGAAACGAGTCATCTGACACAACAAGGCACGTTGGTTGCACACACACACACACACACACACACACAACCTTTCCGACAGACAGGAACTCTTAAATGGATAAGGAGGGGCGATCGAGGAAGGTGACATCGTTAAGGCACCTAGTGTAACTCTAAAATAAGCCTTTAAAAAAAACAAGAACCTTAAAAAGAAAACAGCATAGTCATGAGAGACAGGGACACTTAAATGGATGGTGAGGGGAGATTGAGGTAGTTAAGCACCTGTTAAAACGCTAAAATGAACCCTTTAAAAAATAATAATAAATACAATTGTGAAAACTACTACTAAAGTGCAGTATAAACATTTTTTTCTCCTTTTTATGTTTTGCACCATCCCAAAATTTTGCACCTGGTAAGATCAATGCCCCTTTTATGAAGCCTTCAAACCCTGACGCATTTGGATCGAAGACTCCCAAGTCTATCCTTCTTAAAGCTTGTGCGCCATAATTCCGGTCTAATTTTTTTAAAGGGGTGAGGTAATGACAGAAGTCTCAGCAGGTAAGAGTCCCCCACAGTTATGGTCCCACACCTGAGCAGCCTCATGGTTTTTGTTTTGCACTGGTGTGAGACTTAAACTGGAGTGGACAGGGATGTTGGACATCCAGCTAGGCTACTGCCACAAGGCAACGTTGGTGTCATTTACACACAAGAAGAAACAAGAGAGCCCTATCAGATTCTCAGCGCACTCTGACCTCAAGAAAGAAATTCAGTAGTACTTTGACAAAACTTGAAGTCACTTAAGCCAAAGATCTTGGACTAGGAAATTCCAAGATGAATCAGTTTCTTACTTGAACAACTAATGTGGCAAATATCGCCGCTGTATGACAACAAAATCGTCCGGTCTACTTTATGACGAATTCGACTTTAACATAATGACAATTTCTGTGTTCTTGAACAGTTAAATAACCAACGAAAGTGTGTATTGTGCTGTAAGATATGAACCAAAAATGTCAGGAAATGTGACCTGGAACAGCTGAACATTATTTTGCGAGGCTTTTTATAGCCACTGTATTTGTGGACATAAGGAAGTCAAAAGTAAGACTGTTTATAGTGTCTTTGTGAACACTACTTTGATCAAATGCAGGCCCTTACATGAACAAAGTGTGAACACATTATGAAGAAATAGCCAACAACTGAATGAGTATTGATGGTTCCACCCAAATAAAACAATTAGTTAATTAAAAGACGTGAAGTATTTTGTTTACTTTAATCCCTCAATCCGTACCAGTCGACACAGCTTTGTACGATATGATTGCTATAGCAGTAAAAGACTTATCGATGCTACAGCGTCACTGTTTGAAAAACCTCGCGACGACTTGTAGTCTTTGGGCAACAAAGAAACTCGAGCTCATTACAAGCAACTCTGATCTGAATCGCTACTTCTGCCAAGGAGAGAAGGTTAAGTGACTCGGCATGTTTGTCGGTGAGCCGAGGATGGGTGGTGGGGAGGGCGAGATGTGTTTGTATTCACAAGTCCATGAATAATACAAAAGCGGAACAGTGCTCAAAGATGAGAGTTGAGGGTAAACAAATCAATATCTGATTTATCCGGACAGGATGCTACATTCTCTGCTGGCTTTATGAGCAAACTATTTACATCCTTGCAGTCAGGAAATGACAAAATTGGCTGCTGGGGTTCAGATCGCTACGCTGCCACTATACACAGATTGATGCATATAATATTAAGGTTATTTCAAGGGGCGGAAATTAACGGTTTCTTTGACAAACAATCGAATGAATAGAGCTTTATTTCAGCTCCTATGTTAATGTTTTGCAATGATTCACACAAGTAGGGATGGGCATTGGCAATTTTTTCTTGATTGACCTTGGGGAAAATTAAGTGCAAATTTTAAGTATACGTTTTGAAATCCCGTTTTCAAGTCTGTGTCATAATGAGACGACTAATTTTCCCGGAGGACTCGTGTACATTTGCAAATTCTCCGTTATTCCCTGAAAAACTCACTTATTTGCTGTTTTTATGATCAGGCCGAAGCCATTTCTAATTTATAAATATTGCTTTGGTTCAATTCGGTGGCATCTTGGTGGAAAGTAACTATTTTGAACTCGGGGGAGGAGCTTCATTCAGTCCCATGAATTTGGTTAATGTGAACATGAACATTGGTCGCATATTATTTAAATGTGGTAAATGTACATGTTCAAATTCACCAAATTCAAAGAACTTTCTTCCCAGTGTTGTCTTAAAAAAATAATAATAATAATAATAAGTTTCTGGCATCTATAGGCAATTACCGGTAGCCGCAGATTTGAGCTATTCACAGCAGGGCTCGGTCCGTATCCCCTACCAAAAGCGGGGTTTACGTTAATATGCAAGGGGCCGAATTCTTAAGCAATTCATCGATTTATCTATTTTTTTCTGTTTTAAACTCCAATTTTGACACCTGTGTTGTACTGAGCAGATGTTCATGCGGATGCAGGCTATAGTTTAGCAAGTAGCTCACTCCAGTTTGCCCTAGATTTAATCAACAATTAATTCGTAACGATCACAGAATTTATGATCCATAATTAGAACAATGTTCGCTAGACAAATTGTGTTGACCATCACTTGAACAGACGAAACAAAAGAGCATGCATTTTCATACACTTCAGGTGCCGGCTGCCGTCATACATAATTCAAAACAGGCAGCACTGGAAGGCAAAACAACATGGAAAAATGTGGCAATATTTTTTTATTTTATTATTATTATTATTATTATTTTGTAAAGGTCTCACCTCCCAGCAGTTTGGACTGACAGTTGACAAATTCTGGTTTTCGCATGGGGATGTAGCGCTGGCAGGTGTGGTGAAGAATCTGGACAAAGGTGGACTTCTCTCCCGCAGAACCGGCAACCCACTGGTCCAAGGCGTTATCGAACGTCAGGTCAAACTCCGGGGAGTCCTTTGCAGGAGTATAAGTGAGAATTTGTTGCTCAAAGACTAATGTTTGTGAACGTAAAACTATCACATTGAATTTAACAGGGCTTACTTTGTTGGAGTCAATGCCGTTGACCTGCCGTAGTTGGTCGATAGTCCACTGTGAGCGTTTGACAAAGCCGGACGATCCTTGGAACTGCTTCACTTTGGTGATGGTGACGTGGGCGGGCTTCTTATTCGTCACTGCAAAAGAAATGGATCGAAATTATATATGAGAAGGTTAAATTTATCGGGATGAGTGGACAGGCCAAGAAAATGTCATAAAGCATCGGTATGTTCAAGACAGAGACTAAAGGGGATACACATACAATAATTTAAGCCCCACTGTGAATACCAAAAGGCTGCAACTCATTGACCCAAATACATACAGCCTTTATTGATATTTTAAACCATAAATTAGGGCTGGGGCAATATAGGCTTAAAATAACCCCCCCCCCAAAAAAAAAAATCCGATCTGAATTTTCCACCCTTGAATTTAAAAAATAAAAAAGAAATCACAACATTCAAAACTAGGAGAAAGTCGCTCTTTAAACACAATCCTTAATACATTTTAATAAAACATTTAAATGTTCAACAATTTAAAATTAATAAATTAAAAATGCTCTATTTGGTATTAATATGTAACAACAAAAGTGTCACTGAACAAAACATAAATAATAAGACCTTCTTTCATCCAAAATTTACCTTTGTCCCTGAAACTGTAAAGAAAATTTTGCATACAGTATGTAGCACTCCAGGTACATGTGACAAAGACTCTCCATAACAACCCGGTCTAAACTTAGCACCTCCCGAGATACAAGCTCGTCTCTCAGCCGAGACGTACCACTTCAACATACATACTTGGACAAAATGTCCTACTCTCCTATTTAGACAGGGCACGATCTTGGGCCATTTTTGGGCATTTCAAAAAAAGTACAAGACAACGGAAATGGGTGAATTTGATTGAAATTCAATTGTTCAATTAACATAGGATAGGTTTCCATTTTTTATTTTGTATTTTTTTTTAAAAATGCAAACAGGTGACTTAACCAGTAGTGAACTACAAATGTGCGGGGGATCACTATACCAACAATCCGGCTGATATGAGGATTTCCCCTTTCTTCCGATTAAAGTTAACAAAGGACTGCTTTGTGTGAGTCTCACATTTAAAAAAAAATTTAGATGTTAAAGAGGTGCATACCCCACTTAAAATGAACTGATATTACCGTTTATACAAATAACAAAAGCAACTCCTTCCTTCCAACTGCTGAATCAATGTTATAATGTGTTTCCAAACTTTGTATTGGAAGAAGCGGTGTTGGTTTATCATTCTGTTGACCTCCTGTCCTCAACTGTCCTCTCTCCGACAGAATTACATACACTTCCTTTGGACGTCCATGTTTGTTTACGGATCATCTAGGCTCATAGTGTGCTTCTCGGAGACGGCCTGTTCCTTTTATTGCTTTTACAACCCGGCGAGTAGACCTCCGCTTCCGCCATCCGGTGTTATCTATTGTGTCGCCTCAGATAAGAGGAAGTGTTCGGGTCACTTTCTCCATTGTTGCGCCGTTCCACCGTGCTCCGAAAGTCGTGACTATCGCTGGCTCATGTCATGTTCCATCGTATAAGCCCCCGCTCTCGTTTGAAGCCCTTCAGCTCTGCTAGCAGTTTCTTTAGATATGATTTATACAAATATGGGCAGGGCCCATTGTTGCATCAAGTGATAAATTCGGTGAGCGAGCTCCCCGGTGAGCTAGGGGATGTTTGGGTATGTTTCGTGCATCCATTTGGACAGCTGCAGCTAATACATGAGGTGTTGGCCTGTGGTCACGGGAAGGAACAAAGGCTGAGGGAAAGCCACAATGCATGACCAAACAGACAAGGTGAACGATATCATCACAATACAAAATTTCTAGGGGCCCAAATAAGATGACAGCTGGATTCAATGGAGCAGTGTAGAGGAGGGCTGACGACACTAAAGGTGCGTGAATTCACAACGGAATAATTTATTGCATCTTGAAGAGAACTAAAGCTGTTGCTGATAAATTATGGTTTCCCTCCCACTACTACCTCCCATTACTAGTTGCTAATAGGGAAACGATTAGGTCGTAATTATTATATCGTATTGCGAGAATAAAGTCAAAATATTATGAGTATTTTCTATACCATTTTGCATTCAATCGTTGACATTACAACTTTATCCTTGAAAAAAAATTATTGTAAAAAATAATTATTTTTAATTTTATGATTGTTTATTTACAAAAATATTTTCGCAAGAAAATCTGTAAAATCTAGGACTATTAAGAATTCAGAAAAAACATTTTCCTCAAAAAAAGTGTTTACTCATGTCTTCGTAAGATTTGTAGAATTAAAACAAAAAATAGAATATATTTTGTCGCGTATAAATCCGGCATTAATATCGCAGTATTAAAAACAAATCTCAAAAAATACTATTTTCCGAATATGACATCTTGTCTGATCTTATTCATGTAACAAAGTCCCTGTAAAGTTAAAATGTCTTGTAAACATTTCACACAATGGAGAAGAGTCTTGTTACCAACCTTGCCTAATTAGAATGTAACAAAAAAAAAAAAGTGAAATTTATTAAACGAAGCTTCAAAATCATGAAAAAATTAATAAAAAATAAATAAAATAAAATCAAGCTATTGTCTCCGCTCTCAAACCCGGTGGCAATGTCTGCTGAACACGTGAAACCATGCCACGCTGAAAAATGGATGCTACATCATCTAGCATCTTTCTTATGCTTACACATACTGTTGAAACCAGAAGTTTACACTCTATATAAAAAGAAACATACTGTATGACATGAAACCAGACTAAACTTAATGTCTGACTTCACTTAACAGGGTCTTTAAGATTTTGTTTTCATAAAAATATGACTTTAATCGATGTATTGAAAAAGAACTCAAGAAATACGAGTACAGAATTGACTTTTTCCCCCTTAGATTGTATTTATTTTCATTTGTGGCCCAAAAACACCTTCATAATAGACTGGATAGGAAACGAAAGAAAAGTGGAACAAAAACAAGCTTTGAGAGGCTTTACCAAACATATTCAGTAGTTGCATATTCACCGACACCAGCTATTGCAAACAAACACAGGGGCGCGAGGATTGGAAAAGCAGTTATGTAACAGTGAAAATATGTTACTCACAGCATATTCACTGGCAGCCTTGTTGCAGCGTTTGCTTGTTTTAATTAAATAGGATTTTACGTTGGAAAGAGTCTGTCTGAAGGTCATGGAACATTCCCGCATCGACAGCGAGGTCTTAAAAGTGTCAGACAAATTTGAGGCTCTCAAATTAATTTTATATTCAGTTGACTTTTTGTTCCAGCTGCCTTAAATATTAAACAATGATTTAAGGTGAGAAGCATAGACTTGACCGAAACATGAATCAATCCACGGAGGGGACGCGATTCAAGCCCAACAACAAATGTTATTCATCTTAGTGACAACCTGATTTCCTGGTTTATTGAGAGCTCAAAGGTTGCATGTTGATGGGACTTTAAAACTGGAGAATGACACATTTCCCTCAACTGGAATCTTGCATTGTTCAATCATAAAATGTATAAATTGAGTAACAATCACAGTCTTGCCAACACTATTGTCACCATGCTTGCTGGGAGTAAGGCCCCGCTGAGGTTTCTTTCCCATGTTCCGATGGTGACGTGGCCACTTCCACATGTGGATTAGTTCCTTGTTGCGTTTGGCCATGAATGTCACTGCCCGAAGGGGGTAAAAAAATAAATAACTCTACTTACGACAGACGTTCAGCTTCCCAATGCAAAAATATTATCACACTTGTGTTGAGACGGGGAAACCAAGGGGAGCGGTGACAAAATAGCACGTTATCATACCGGACTGAATGAATCCCAGTTATAAGAGTATGGTAAAAGCAAATGACAATCTGATGTAGGAAACAGATGGCGAGTGTGAAACGCATAACCAAATTGAAAATGACACCATTCAAGCTAACAGAAAACTGAAAGACAAATGATTTCCTTTGCCAAACAGGATAACAAGCCATCTTACTTCTCTTTATCTTTCGTGCTCAGGCTGTGGCTAGAACTCAAAGAGAAACTGGCACATAACAGAAGTTGACCTGTCAATTATCTGACTTCTCAAGTAGTATCAGAGGTAGAAAAGCACTTCTGTGAAAGGATATTCTGTAATGCCAGGACAGGGGTGTAAAGTCTTACTTCGCACTTCCCAATTGTCCATGTCCGAGAGAAGTATTTTATACTTGCGGACCCAGTAATTTTACACTCGACTTAGCAGAGGGCGCTGCATGTCTCCATTTTAAATGTTGAGTAAGTTGGTCGTGAAACTCAAAATAAAAAACACAAATTTTAAATCAGCCTGAACCAAAAACTCTATTGCAAGCCCTACTATTACGTGTGTGTCATTAATAGTGGCCATTTATGTCAAAAGGGGTTCAGGTAGCACTGACACAGACTGGGGGTGGGGGGGCTGGCGGTGAGGTCGACATTGTGATTTTTATGCGTTCTGGGGTTGTAAAGGTGAGACGCCACCTCTTTGTAACGGCATTCCGCAATACGGCACACTTAAATTACCTAGAAGCCATCCATTCGGTCATTAGCAGAAGTACCTGCAATGTTTGAAACATTGCTAGCAGAGTTGATGCGTTACGGGAAAAAAAAGCAGTGACGGCACAGAAGTTGTCCAAATGTCTTACAATTACAGATCAACATCATCCACTCTGCTGTAGTTGTTATCTTCAGAGAGGCTTTTATCATCAGCACTGGCTGGATCAGCATGAACAGCGCTGAACAAAAGGCCTCTTCAGTCCTTTCACAAGGTTTGAACACTGTGACTCCTGTGTACGAGGTCAGCTACCAGGCAGAACGGTGGCCATGCAGTGACAAGACACAAGGAGTCAATAGGGTACACCGTTGTAAACAAGTAGCCCTTTAAGAGATTAACGGAGGAAAACTAAATAGCCCATGTAGACATTATAATAAACATCAAGTAACAGAGATGCTTGGGTCATAGTTGGTCTGAAAATGTGGGGGTGTGTCATGTCAACAAGAGAAAGTGAACTTTGGAAAGAAAAAATAAGTTGTCTTTCCTCCAGAGTTGTAGGGGTTATTCACTCGGCTTGGACACTCACCCTCATTCAAACGAAAAGAAACAAATCAACGTGGAGCTCTGCAAAACGAGTGCACTCTAGGGGCTTTTGAGAGTCAAGGCATTCAAACTTAGTTACAACTTTATTTGCATATGTTCAAATAACTGACACTGTATTAAAAGACATTAAATGTGTTTTTGTTTTGAATAAATTAAACCCGCTCCAAGGTGTCTTGACATGTAAGATGCCTTTTTCAAAATACCCTCAACAATCAAGAACTACAGGTTGCTCATCAAATGAAAAACTAAAGAAGACGGGTAACTGAACATTCCATCTTGTGCCAAGTGATCACAAATTCTTACACCGTTCGTAACTTAATTAACAAATTTCGTGACAATTGTGAACGGAGGACCCCCTTGTATAGTTAGTGGCTGATTACGTGACCAAAATGAGTCCCATGTATTGACCAAACATTAACACTAATTGCAAATCAGCTTTTTCTCCTCAAACGTAAGGCCATACCTGTACGCTTGATAAATAACATCTATGCAGTGCTCTGCTTGTTGCAAGTGAGCTGTGCCACGCAAAGACGCTGCTGACGACTGTGACATTTCGCACATTTCCCCCAGTCGACATGCATAGTTGAACTTGAGCTGATTAATGCAGCAGCATGACGAGCAAAAGTCAGCCCGCTCAGTCAAAAGAGTGGCGGAATAGGAAATGAAGATGCTCAGAAACCAATTCGGTTATCCGCAACGATGACAAAGTTATTGTGTTCAAGGTTATATTCCTGCACCTAGAAACATTTGCAGGTCATATAAATGCACATTATTGCGCCCGCCCCCCTCCCTCCAAGTTTGTCCATCACCCTGCACTCCTCGGACCACTAAATAATGCTGCTATTGAGGGTGAGCCAAGTCCACACAAACAATGCATTCCTCTGGAGATCAAGCTCTACGATACAAGCAAATATTTGATTACACCAGGCCTCTCTGTCTTGAGCATTCTTTCCCTCTATGATATGGATTGAATGTGCTTCTCTAGTGGCACTCAATAATTCATTTGTATCAAATGTCAAATTTGTATGTCTTGTTTACGTTCCATTTCATTTCTGCCTGTGTACTTTGGGCTCTTATTGCTTTGGCTCATTGCAATTGTTAAATGAAAATCAGCCCCCCCCCCCCAAAAAAAAAAAAATCTTTGAAGAGCCTATTTGACCCGCCACATAAAGGGGAGTTACAAAAAGAATTGATTCATTCATCATTAATTCCAGGAAGTTCAGCATGCCAATCCCTTGTTGAAGGAGAAAGTTGCAGTAGCCTTACTTGGAAAATATGTTTATGCTACGTGCCAAAACTCTGGAAAGTGTTTCATGCGAGAAAACGTCATGATAAAGTGTCCAGTTCTCATCACACAGTAAACATGGAATAAACAAGGCTATTTCAAAACAAGGTACAGTACATTCCTGGACACTTACGCTTGCTTTCATGATGATCTAAACTGAATTCCTGGAAGCAAAAATATTTAAACCTGGGTCATATACAACAAGGCAGACAGTTGAATGCTGAATGCCTTTAATAATTTATATAAAATAGCACAAATTGTTTGATAAATATTATATCAAAATTACTAATGATTACATGAAATTATTGCACTACTTTATGTCACAGATTTCAGTTGTAACTCAATACCTCGAGCCCCTTGAAAGTGAAAACATACGCCTGAAATGTCATATCTCCAGACCTTATTTCCTTCGCCCAGCTGTTCTACTTTAAACAAGGTCCATTGGAGGTTGTCTCTGTGACTAATATGAAGGACTTGACCAGGATTAGGATTGCACAATTACACTACAAAAAGATCCAAGAACGGCATAAAATTTGAGGACACCTTTAAGAAAACAATGACAATTGGAACACAGCAGTGTTTTGCAAAGGAACAATGAAGCTTTACCTTTTGACCTCACAAAATACTAGCTTATGGCAGCTAGCTAGTCAGCAGCTAGTGCGAGAAGCTAATGTAACCCTCGACCGACCTTCTTCACTCAGCACAAAAAGATGGTTTCTAACACTGGCAGGCAGTCACAGAAGCTCCAAATCAAAGTTGTTGATGCACAAGTTGGCAGCTAGCCAGTGAGTGGTTAGCCATCGGCGGCTAGTGCAGGAAGCTAATGTAGCAGTCTACATCTTCACTCAGCATTCCTTTGTGTCAAACATCATAAACAGATGGGCTTTGATGCAAAAAAACAGGCATAAAATATTCAAATCAAAAGTTATTTGCTCATAAGAAGTTACCAGCTAGCCAGTCAGCAGCTAGCACAGGAAGCTAATGTAGCAGTGTATAATCTTCACCAAGTGTTCCTTTTTGTTCCTTTTGCAGGAAGCTCATGTCTTCATCTTTACTCAGTGTTTCTTCTTGTTAATAATCACAGACAGACTCAAAGGCATAAGATCAGACACAGAATATTCATATCAAAGTAACCCAAAACGTTAGCAGCTAGGCACTCAGCAGCTAGCCTGTCAGTCAGCAGCTAGCCAATTACCGGCTAGCACAAAAGCTAATGTAGCAGTCTACACCTTCACTCAGCGTTCTTTTTTGTCAAACATCACAAATGGATGAACTCAAACTTAGGATATCAGGCACACAATACATAATGTATTCAAATCAAAATAATTTTGTTCACAAAAAGTTGCCAGTAGCGCAAGAATGTAGTGTAGCAGTCAGTTGACATCTTCATTCAGTGCTGTCTTGTCAAACAGCACAAACAAATGGACTCAAATGCCCGTCAAAAAAGATTCAGTTCAATGTTTGTTCACAAAAAGATAGTCAATAATTGGCTCTGGCTCAGTCCCATCAACTGAACTAGAACGGGAATAAAATCAAGCTGTAGAAGGTTAGCAAAATAAAACCAGAAACAGTGCTATAAGCATGGCTAAACAGATTTCTTTCCCCGAAAAATAAGAGAACTTAAAATTTTACAAGCCTTTGACCTCTGAGGAATCACTGTATACTGATGCAAGGTAATGTGTCCTGACACACAGCTATGAAGCAGCTGACTGATCTTAAATCATCCATTTCTTCACAGCAATCCGCATCCGTTTTTCATCAAATTTCAAAGAACAGCGTGAATTTCGGACTTGACTCCAAAACATTTTGAGGCCGATGGTGATTGATGCGCAACGTCACCGAATTGGCGAGCAACATTCATCAATCGTCTCGTCAACTGACAGGCTCACTCCTCAGGCAGTATATTGCGTCAAGGTTGGGCAGACGCCCGATGGAGCCGTACGTTGATATTTAATAAAAACACGCCCTCGTGCATAATGGCACCATTAAATGTGCTCCGTAGAGGAGGGGAGTTATTGGATTACACAGTTTTCAACTAAAGGTTTATTTCCTCTGCAGATCACTCGGGGGACATCACCTAGCAGACGACAAGATGAGCATTCTGAGGGTTTTAAATGGCAAAGTGACCATGGAGCACAATCCATTCTGGAATAAGACTGTTCCCATTTCTTATTTCGCAACTACTTTAATCATAGAAATGATCTGATAAACCCTTATTAGCTGCTGTACATGAAATGCTTTAAGTAACATTTTATGTTATTAAATGTCTTACAAAAAAGTTAATGCGTTAAAATGAAACACAAAAGCAGGTTCTAAACTTTAGGGGGTTACTAATTGCAAGGCAAATCACTGAGAATAAATTTTCCCTTTTTAATATTTGTAGCGGTCATACAAGTGTAAAAATTGGTTATCTGCTGTGCAAGTAAAACAAAAGCACGTACAAACATGCAGAGGGAGACAACTGTGGGGAGAGTTCCATCCATCCTTTTTCTTCTACTTACTTGTGGTTGGGTTGCAGGGACAGCAGCTTAAACTGGGAAGCCTAGATGCCCTTCTTCCCTGCTCCTTGCTCCATGTTTTCTGGGGGGGATCGCGAGGCGTTCCCAGGCCTAGCCGACAGTCTCTTCAGTGTGCCCTGGGTCGTCCCCAGGGATTCTTCCCGGTGGGACACGAAGAGGTCTGTCGCTATTTGCAAACACCTTCTGTGGCGGGCCCAGAACGAGCACAGGTTTCCGCGTTTGGCCAAGTTGTGCACACTGAGCAGGAGGACCTTTTCTCTGGCTGGAGCTACCATCACACGACAGCAGACAAGCCTTCACCCAACCCATGTCGATCATCTTCCCTTCTTGCACGCGACGCATGATAAATAAACAATTCATGGTCCATTGTCAGTGAATATAGATTATTGCAATTCCCTCGTGATTTTTTTTTTAAATGACTGAAAATACACCAGTGAGTTATTAGCGAGTAGTCAACATCAACTTCTCTGAAGTCTTGCAACCCCAACACTACGGCACGTTCCAAATTCCATACACATTCGGGTTATACCGCTGCCATAGGAACAAGCTCTGGCCTAAACCGAGGACCCCTGTATAGATTTTCTAACCCAGTAGACCTGGTTTCATATCAGAGTTAAGCATACGACCTTTTTAGAATTTGGTGTAGGAAGTAGGATTGTTAGTTGTTAGACCATCCATGGTGTTAGTTGTCCAGTTGGAAGGACACTTGCACCGGGTGAGTCCAATGTCGCTCAGGCACTTGAACAGTATTCATACGGTTCGAACTCTGTATGAATCCTTGTGTGTTCCGTGACAGCGCAACTTCACGTTGGTACCAATCAAAGTTTAAAGGTTAGACAGGATGTGGACCGGCACCATGGCATCTATCTCCCTTCAGGAGACGATATCACCGAACAGCCTGGAAACAGCACACTGCTGGGCCTCCGCTGGTATGTGGCTGTGACTTCCTGTGTCAGACGATGGGTGGGCTCCGCTCTGGTATTTCACAGTAAGGGCATGGATGAGTCCCCCACATCAAGTATCCCTGATGTCTGTTTAGCCAAGAACACACACTAACTTTAAGAAAGGTTTTGCTTGATAAATTGAGTAATTTATGCTGGAATAAAAAGCAGGCCTGTTCTTTTTGTAGTCTCGGGCGTGTGTTGTAGGTAATGATTGAGCTTATCTCATTTTAGTCTTTTTTTGTCCAACTTGTTCTTCCTGTCGCACAAAAGCAAAGGAAGAATGATATCATAGATTAATATCACTCGCACAACTCCCAGCTGCTTTCCTGCTGCAGCGAGAGACCAGATGGGAAAAGTACTAACACGGAGAACAAATGAAACTTTTCCTGTGTGTGTGCACGCGCGTGCGTGTGTGTGTGTGTGTGTGTGTGTGTGTGTGTGTGTGTGAGTGAGTGATCAGTCTTGACAGAGGAGGCAATTTGTGCCCTCTAATGACACCATTTGATGAATGCATACAGGGAAGGGTGACATGACTGCGGGGGACGCACTTTTTCTGGTGTGCTCACACTCTTTCAATTCATACAGTGATTACCTTAACTTCTTTTGATTCATTAGCCGTTGGCGGGTTCTCAACAGACATGTTCCGGGACACTTTTTCGGAGATAAGCATCCTGCATGGACTGCTCTGTGTGGTAATCATCCTTTAAGCAATGTTTCAGATATTATCTAGCTGTTTCTTTATACCATCAAATCATTTGTCAGTTACACTGCACATTGTTATGAATTACTGTTAATATTAAGCTGAAAACCATATTTCTCAATTTTCCTGCTGCTTTTTTCAACACATCTGCATACTCAAATTTTTCCTGAAATTAATCAGAATCTTCTTATGAACTGTGTTGCATGTGTATAATTGTTTGCCCAGAAAACTCCAGCTTCATGGTCATTCTCATGAACCCAAAGTGATAAATATTAAACGAAGCAAACTTTGTCTTTTTTGTTTTTTAACCTCCTGCAACTTGGAAGAATTAAGGATAAAAAGCAAGATGAGAATACAGCGGAATTCCATGAAAGTTGTCAAATTTAAAGACGCACAAAAAAACGTCTTAGATAAGTACAGTATGTACGTAAGTCACGTGAAACCTCATCAGAAATGTCCTGATCTGTCCTATTCTCTACCTCAGGGGTGTCAAACTCATTTTTGCTGCGGGCCACATCGTAGTTATGGTTTCCCTCGGAGGGCCGTCATGAGCGTGAACACATATACAGCAAATGTACAATTGCCTCATGTTATTACATTTACACAAAAAAAAAAAAAAAAAAAAAAAAAACAGAAGCCAGTAATAAGTTGTTAATTCAGTTTATTTTGAAATGGGGATTGGTCACAAATATGTTTGCAATCAACATTACATAAAAGGGAAGACGATTTGCAATGTTGTTATTTTAGCAAGAAACGAAGTTGATACACTTGATTTGCTTTCGCGGGCCACATAAATTTATGTGATGGGCCGGATGTGGCCCCCGGGCCTTGAGTTTGACACGTGCTCTACCTCATTTTATCCCTTCCTCACGTGATACGACTGTCCCCGGATAGAGCCCGACTCCAATCTAACGTCTATATCGATATCAGAAAAAAAAAAAAAATAATAAAAATCAGATTATACTGGACTGCATCTAAAATCTCCAATATAGGCACTGCCATACAAGCAGTCCATTCCAGATCCCGCTTCAGCTCTTCTATCCAGCAGGGCCCGTACCCAGCATGCCAAGCCCACGTGATCACAACAGCGTGTGCTAAGGCTATGGCTGTATTAGCTTGTGACAGATATTTAGAACAAAATTATTCGCCTATGATGCCAAAAATAGTTAATATCCACAGCAAAATAGCGCATGACCTCTAGCTCCTGTTAGAATTACGATCATCCAGTGACTTTGGGTTCACAGCTCTGCCTATTAAGGCTGCCGCACACCAAGCGACTCGGCCGAACCCAACTGAATTATCGTGCAGTGTGCAGAGTTTGCAAAGTGTTTCATGTTTCACTGTTTTTATGCTGCGATCTGACTTGCATACACATTCAGGTAATGCCGTCGTAATGGAACCGTCATAAACTGAGGAACTCCTGTTTGATAAAAATGACACTAAAGATGAGGGCTCTCTTGCATGGTAGCAAGATCAGATGCACAACTCACGCCACACTGTCTCCGCCACACTACGGATTGCCTCAAATTGAACTTCCATCCAACTGTTATCTGTACCACTCATCCTTACTACGGTCATGGGTGTGCTGGAGCCTATCCTAGCTGGCAGATACAGTACTGACAAACAATCGTTCACACTCACATTCACACAATTTAGAGTCTTTAATTAATCTACCATGCATTTTTTTTTTTTTTAAATGTGGGAGCGGTAACTTAATTGTCAAGTCTTTTCAGTTTGGGTCTGAGAAACATTAACCCGAAAAGTCTTTCAAAGCGTTTTGGCACAACCTCACTGTGGCAACCCTGCAAAATGTGTCTGGTGATGGCGAGGAAGCATATGGTGTTTTTGATTGCTTCGGCTTGGTCCACGGCAGGTAGCCACTCAGCCACCGCCAGTGTTTTCAACACAGACGAGGACTCCAGCTGCTCCTCCGGGTGACCTTCATTACCACAATTAATATGCATGCCACTCACACACTTAATATGCTATGCTGGGGTTAAGGCATGGGAAGAATGGAGATATGGCTGGCTAGTACTGTAGTATGGGGTGGGGGGGGGGGGGCATTAAAATACATTTGTTTTATTTAATTAAATCATGATGGTATTTCTGATTTTAACTGAATCACAAACTGAATTTCAAGATACAAAAAAGAATTAGCATCAGCTTGCTCAACAGCTAATGGCCTCAATTTTGTTTGTTATACCTACATGAATCGATCACACAGCCGAGGCCAAGCCAGATTAACAAAGAGACCATTAGCTGCCACTTTGCTGTGCTTCTCCAAACACAGCCATTCATCTACTTGCCCTGGGCAGAGCGACAGTGGGAACAAAACAGGCGGCCTAATTAGTTTGAGAGGTTACTAGTCAACAGAAAGATTTTAAAAGAAGACATGCCTCTCTTCCTATTGATGTGCTTGTATGATGGTAAATATTTATTGGGGAAACTAATGAGGAGAGGTTTATGTCAATGTGTGATTACCCAATTGCTGGTTACAGTGTTGATAAACAGGGCAAAGACAACAATATGTCTGCGGTTGAGACTGGATAAACAAAGTGATACCAAGAAACCCAAATATGCCCGTAATGTTTGGTGAGGAAATTAAAATTTTGGTTCAGGTTAAAAAATACACACCCGTACACACTATTGATTTATGTACAGTCTATGCAACTGTGGTAAAAATACATGCTGGCAAAGATATAATCAGAAAAGGTTAAGCCCATGAATAACTGCTAACAGAACTCGTCTGTGACTGAATCAGGTTAAATACTGTCTGATTATTTTACTGTGCGCCAAAATTAGTGCAGGTTTGTTGCTGAGACTATGTGCTCATCTTTAGTGGAAGCATGACAATTTCATCCAGTAACTACTTAAAAGGATACAAGCAGCCGAAATGGGTTTCCTCCGCAGGGTGTCCGGGCTCTCCCTTAGAGATAGGGTGAGAAGCTCGGTCAGCCGGGAGTATCTCAGAGTAGCGCCGCTGCTCCTCCACATCGAGAGGAGCCAGATGAGGTGGCTGGGGCATCTGATTTGGATGCCTCACGGACGCCTCCCCAGTGAGGTGTTCCGGGCACGTCTCACCGGGAGGAGACCCCTGAGACGGAACCAGGACACGCTGGAGAGACTTAGTCTTTTGGCTGGCCTGGGAACGCCTCGGGATCCCCCCCGGCTGGATGAAGTGGCTGGGGAAAGGGAAGTCTGGGCGTCCCTGCTAAAGCGACTGCTCCCGTGACCCGACCTCTGATAAGCGATAGAAAATAGATGGATGGATACTTGAAAGGGTGGGGAAAAAATACCATTTATGTAAGCCTACTGAACATGTATCTGTGACATATTTGGCGAGGTTGACATTTGCCAGTTCAAACTTATGTTGTTTTCCCTGCTCGGAGGGTGAAGCACTCCCATGTCTGACCTGCTTATCCAAGGAGATCTCATCAGGTTATCTTTCCGATAACCTGATGAGATTCTGGCTTTGCCTCACTGCTGTTGCTAGATTTGTTGCTGGCCAGGAAAGACAAGCATAGTCCAGAGAGCCCATTTACTCTAATCTCACAACAGGCTGCTTTTATCTGATAAATGCAAAAGAAGAGTGATGAGGTGCAAGGATACGTAGCATAAGCGTCTGCCCGCAAGGTCCAATTACTCAAGCACATAGGATTCAGGCTGTCTGTTTGCATTATAGAAAATCTGCATCTAATTGTTGGATCGGACTACTTCCACCAATAGGCACACAAACACCTTCCCACCATTCAAACACTAAGTGCCATTGAAGCAAAAATAAATAAATTGATTTGCAAAATCATTTTAATGGTATTAATTAATTTCATTTCAGTGTCGTATTTTGTATTCAGTTCTTGTAGAAGTTGAGTCATAGTGAAGGCCTGCATAAATTAATATATTCTCATTGATACAGCTCAATGAGTCAATGTGTAACAAACTTATTTTACAATCTGGATAGTGTTCTCAGCAAGAGCGGAGGTCTGCCTCAATTAATTTTTCTCATAGTTGATCCGAATATAGTTGGCCACCAGTGATGCCGGGAACGCGTTACTCCCGAAATGTGGCCCGGTCACGCCATTAGTAATCTAACACGTTACTTTTTATATTAGAGTATTCAGATTACAGTTACTTTGATTTAGCTGCCAATAGTTACTTTTTTGTTTCACGAGAACCAGAGTTTAACATCATTTTGCGCATACTATGCTATTTATGGTCAGGCAACAGATATTTATCCTTAACAAACTGCAGTGTTTGGGAACATGAGGCAAGTAAATAACCAGGACACTAGATTCAGTCACAGTGCATGTCATAAGTGTAGACCAATTTTCAGCCTTTGTTTTAGTAATGACTAATAAAACAGACAAAACACACTATATTCTTAACTATTCATAACTAAAATGCACACAACGACGAAATACAATATCGAAAAAAGGCAAAATATTTATCAACGGACCGGTCTGGGGTAATGACGTCACGTGACGTGTTGTACGTTTTCACCACAAAGTCAACTCACGTGTACCCAAGGAGCCAGCGGCGCAAACACAATGCACGGTGACGAGGGATTGGCATAAAACTGGAAATACAGTCACTACTTCAGAGTTTCTCTAAAGAGGACAGTACTAAGGTTCGTTGTACACTATGTGCACACACGCACACAGTTGCCTTCATGGACCCCCACACAATCAGCTGGGTTGCTACAGTCTGTGTCTCTGTCTGTCTGTCCATCTATCAGTTAAGAGTCTTTAAAGAACTGTACTGAGAATGGTGTGCTTGTTTTCTATTTAGGTGGCCAATTGGCATGTCAAGTCTGCTCTAAGTTGCTAATTTAATGTGGCTTCGACTACACTCACATTTAAGTTATTTTTTTATGTTGATGACATCATCCTGTAACTTGTGTGGCATATATTACCAAGTAATGGGTACGGTTAAGCTAACGCTTTTTTTTGTATTGTGGATAAGTGATATTCCTGCCACTTGACAGCTGCTGAAAGTAACTAAAAAGTTATTTTTTTCTAATTTAGTTACTTTCAAAATCAAGCAATCAGTAAAGTAACTGAGTTACTTTTAAGTTCAAGTAATCAGTAAAGTAAGTTATTTTTTCAAGGTAACTGGCAACACTGTTGGCCACACAGCATAACTGCCTAAGTCATTTTTAGCTAACTGTTACAATATCAATAGAATAAAGTCCAGTGTGCTTCCTACGAATTGTGTTCTTGTTTTCCTAAAATGTTCAAATATGACTTTAGGCAACTTTGCTATTAGGCCAAAGATATATATTTGACACAGAACAGTGACGCAATGTGTAACATACATACTTCACGATCCTGACAACGCAATTTAAAGTGATTTCCTGACAGTGTTCCTGTTTCTGGCTTTCAGAAATTCTAGTTGATGGCAAATGGGGTTTGTTTTGATTGACCCCAAGGAAGTCTGCCGAGCAACAGGTGGTCACATGGGAAGATTTGACAAAATCTCCTTGAGCAACCATATGAACAATAAATGAATTAAATTTTTTAGGGATTGGGGAAACCGTAACGGTTGGGAGAATGTCTGTCTAAATGCCTCTTAGCTAAAGATGTGTCTTCTTATGTCATCTTGACTTCTTTAACTAGTGCACTCCCTTTTATCTCAATTTCTTTGAGCCCCCCACCCCCCAATTCCAACCTCCATTCCAAGAAAAAAAATGCAGATCTTGTTTGTTCCATTTCAAGCACAAAGGACTATTATATGTACTTTCCAGTAAGGACTGCAAGAGGTTAGGACTCATGAGATGCCTGCTTCCTGTGATACTATCCACTCCTATCCTCCCCACCTCGCCCTCAGCCCAGTCCCAGCGGCGGAGCAGGTATTGTACTATAATAAGTCAGATAAATCTTTCATGACAAATAGAAGCATCCAGGGAGTCGACACAAGCAGATTTATGGGCTCCACCTGTAGATTAACGTGATGGGGGATGCTGCCAAAGTCATATCTGTCATGTCCATCCATAAAGTTACTGTGCTTTATTCACAAGGAATATGATCAGTGGCTGTTTTGGCTGCACAAGTACGACTGCAAGCTTTCCATTGTTAGGAGAATTTTTAGGGAATGTTTTATTTTTTTTATAAAGTTCAACAGAATGTTTTTTAAAGTCATCTTTGCGTTACATTTATTTAAATAAATGATAGGGACGGGCATATGAAGAATCAAGGAACATTTTTTGATCAGTTACTTGATTACTCCCTTTAAACAGAGTGTTTCAAAAATTGGTTTTTGTTTTTTTTTTAACTGTGTTTGAGCATATTCTAACACACAAAATAAAATGAATAAACATTTATGAAACTAGATTAATTGACATGGTATAAATTACCAGGAAAATGAATAATTCAACACATTAGCGGCTCCAACTACCGGAGACAAATTCCTTGTGTGTTTTTGGACATACTTGGCAAATAAAGATGATTCTGATTCTGATTAAAAGAACTCCCCCTGCTTGAACAAACGAATAAATTACCAAATGCCAAATCTAAGCTAATGTTCTTAACATTTGAATTCAGAGGCTGAAACAAAAAAATAAAGAGAGTAATGTTCTTCTTTAGTTTTTTCTGAGAAATATAAGCATATTTCATGAATCATAGCAGCATTAGCTACACTAGAAATATCATTCCATTCACTTTCCACCAGTCTCATATAGACAGTATTTCAATACCTGAAGCAGTACATTTTAAGTCAAAACGTTCCTGTCCGAAACAACTTTTTGAGTAATATCAATTGATCAAGCCTTTTCTCACATCCCATATCACAAAAAAAAGGGAAATTATTGCTGATGTCTGATCGGAGCGATATTGGTATGAGCCAAAACTCAAGGCTGCAATTTCGGTATCAGATCGGGACATCCCTAATTCTAGATGAAAAATTTTGTTTGAAGGCTGAGCAACTCGGAGGTCTTCTAGTTTCATGGACAAATTAAGGTTCCTCGCCCCTGCAGTCTTCACATCACAGCTTTATTCTGTTCTGCTATTCGTTGCTTCTCTTCACAATGTACAGATGAGAGGAAGAATTTTGAGGGCAAGCCTTGTGGAAACAAGACAAAAAGATGACTTTTTCCAGGTACGTGGGGATTTGGGTTGTCACGTCCGAGCCAATACATATGGTCAGAGTACACATGATCAAAACCATGTGCCGGTGTGGTCATCTCAAATAATTACCTCCGTTTCTTTCCACCGGGTGCCTTCAACACGTCACGTTGGTTCAAGAGTTCATCCTGGGTAGGAGGCCAGAAACACAACCTGTTCACTGTCAACGCAGAGGACCACGCCTAGCGCTGTGGTAATAACAACCCCGGCGAGCGTGGGGACGGCATCAGGTTGGAAGGCTCCTCGCACATCCACTACAAATTCAGATCTCTTTTATTGCAAGGTTATCCGTCTCTTGGCTTAAACCAGCTGCTGTTCGCTCCTTTTATCTAAATATAATCGATGAGGTACAGAGTGATATGAGAGCAAAGTTTGTTTTTGCATTCATCTGCTGGGAGTGGACGCTTACTCTGTCCACGCTGGAAGCACAATTTGGAGGGATAGTTGAACTGATTGAGATTTCTGCAGCTCGTGTACCGTGGCACATCCTGTGGACATGTTTGAATCCTTCAGGCAAGGAACAAGACCAAATTTCTTTCCTCGACTTTACAATACAGTTTATCCTATTCACACCCAAAGATTGTTATGGTCACTCATTCCATTTTCATCCAATATCGTAACTAATATTGAGAACCTGAAAGATCTTAGGCAGACTGGACTAAGGGTGGGAATTTTGACAAAATGTATCTTATCAGTAGATTTTAGAGATTGCACGATAACTATCGGGACCAACAATTATCAACCAATATTAGGGAATAAACGTCACACTGATAGGTCCGATATCGAAAAAAACTGGACCGATAACTAGAGCAGGCTCATTCGGTGGGGGGGTTGGTCGCCAGGGGGTGCCGTCGTATTGGCTTGTGACAGTCATGGACATTTTGACCAAAATTCTTTGTCTGAGATATAATTGTCAATATCCAAAGTAAATTCGCATATGATCGCCACTGAAACTGCACCCATCGAGTGACTGAGCTTGTAACTATACACACATCACACGACACTTGTGAAACTTTGGTACCCTCGGAGCGCCGCGCTCGGCAAGATCCCGTGGCCTACGAAGGAGCGGACTCACGTAGCAGCGTAAACCGACAGAGGAGCAAATGGAGACATCTTAATCGGACGTGGAAATGTTGTTGTCAAGGCGTATTAACAACTAAGCAAAAAGGTGACCCCTACCGAGCGCCGCTCCTATCCATCTTTCTCTTCAGAGTTTGCTGAGTGGACAATAAATTAGATCTACAAATGGAATTGATATCAAAACACACAACAGACCTCGTTTGTGGAGGCCAGCGCGAGTACGCATTCACTAATGATGTGCGTCAGGTGGCGTTGCTTGGCACCAACACCCCCCCCCCCCCCTTTGCCCAGCTACGAATCACAATTTCTTTGAGTACACATTGTTAGTGAGACAAAAAAAAAAGAATTTTAATTATTTTATTTTTAAAGTTTTACATGTACCATATATACTTTGTGAAAATCTTTGCCTCTTCTTGCTCTCTTACATTCTCTCTCTTCCAGTAGACCTCAGTGCTACTTGCATGAAGCAGAACAACATGTTAGTACACTGAAGGCATGCAAATATAAATTCGGACTTGCCTGTAAATTATACTGTAAAAATATATTTTTAAAAAAACACTGCTTAAAAATTTGCGATATAGCAGGGGCGCAACCGATAACCAGTGATACAGCGGGGTAACGCTTTTGAAGGATCACCTCTAAACCACAAATAACTGCGATGTCAAATCTCTGTCGTAGCTGTGTCTCTCTCTACACATGCTAGGAAGTCCCTGACCCAAGTTCTAGACTCTTACAGCTGACATAGGGAAGAGGCACATGAACAAAAAGCTTTAAAAAGCAGATGAACGGTTGCATTGTGGGATTATGGAGAAAATGACAGGGTGCTCCGTGAAGCAAAGTCTGCCTCGGAAGTGGCTGATCAAAATAGACTATGAGGAGTTGCATCTAAAACAGAAACGCGGACCTGTCAGTGCTGAGACGGATTGCAAACACACAAACCTACTGTATATTCACGTCGAGATTTAAGTCTGCACTACAACATTTGTACCCACCCCCTACGCACATATTGTATACATTTCAGTCCACCTGCATTGCACCTGCACTAATCCATCCCAAGTCACCAGTTTCAAATCCATCATTGAACCCCTTGCAGATCGCCCTCAGATTTTTCTTCTTATACTCTGCCCACTTGAGGTCTAGTCAAAAAGTCAAAAGACCCTCTAAGGTGGTAAGCTCAGGGGACTAAAGAGGAAGAGTAGGTTTTCACAATGGGTGGGGATGAAAGTGTGACTTCTGTTTGTGTTTTGTGAAGTATCTGAACTGTAGCAAGAGGCTAATTAGTACGACTAAAGACTTGCCGTGATAGGGGCAGAGGTATGCAGTATATACACACAAACGGAATGTGGTATTAGTCCAGTGTGAGTGGGCTGTTTGTGAATGATGGCATCAATCGCAGGCGATACTCAGGCCCTGCAAGAACCACACACCCACGTTTGGCGTAGCCTCATTAACAAACATTGGTCCAAACTCCCCAAGATCTTAGGTTATATCACTTGGCCGCAGGATAGAATCTTTCCGTGCAGTCCTTTTATAGTCCCGTTTTATTTGCCTTGGCATGTGTGGAGTTTGTATGATCTCCCTGTTCTTGCATTGGTTTTCTCACGGTACTCCAGCATCCTCCATTCCCAAAATTCAAAATTGTCTATGTGTGTGAATGTGAAAGGTCATTTGTCTTTGTGTGCCCTGTGATTAACTTACGACCAATAGAGGGTGTACCACATTGCTCACCCAAAGTCAGCCAGCTCACCCATGACCCTTATGAGGAAAAGCACTATAGAAAATGGATGGATGGATGGATACTTTTGTTTCATCTGTCTGAGCAGTTCCTCCAAACGAAATTTGGGAGGGTGCCGGACAACGAACTTGATGCGAATATGCTGGGTTTGGAGGAAATGGGTCCAAACATTTATTTCAACAGGGGACACCTATGAATCTCTTGCCAAGACAAGGTGTTCAGTCAATAGAGTTGAATCATCAAAGTTTGCTGCAATGCTCAGCCCACATGTTACGAAGAGAACATAATATTTCTGTCCATCCATGGGCTTCTTAAACATGGTTTAAATTTGGTAGCAATTCTATAAAATCTCTAGGAGTAGTTTGTTTTTGATGGACCACCAGAAATGGCCAAAATTCGCCTAGAATGGCCACTTCAAGCGATAATAGCTTTTTAGGTATTGGTTTTTGAGACTTTTTTGTTGGGGTCTACACATGATAGATTTTGCGCCCTAAGTGACACTGGCTTTCGGGGCCGAATTCTTCAAAATAATATCAGGGCAAGCTACCAAGTCTGAACCAGATTGAACACATTTTGTCCAGTTCTTTCATATGGAAAATCCCTCAAAATGAGGTTTTATTGAGCCAAACAATTATGACAAAATAAGCAATTTTAGCAGTGCATTCACCTGTGCTTGGTCCCCAAACTATGGAAATTAGATTCTAATTCAAGCCTATTCCAAGTACCTTAAACAAATTAATAAAAAATTGCTTTATTCTGCAAAATATGAATTATTTTCCATTTTCTCAGTTGGAAGGTTGGGGTAACCTTGATGAGCACACCTAAAAATAAATGCATAACTAATACATAAGTAGAATGCAGAAAGTCAGACTAAGGTCTTTTTGAAGCAAATAAACAGGCATATAACTTATCTGGCCTATAGAGCTTGATTTACCAGTGAGCTACTCAAGCCTCCCACCCCATCAATCTCGCAAGGTAATCAATAGCTCCAGGGCAGCGAGCCGATGATGAAAACAGCAAGAGAGGGATTGAAATGTTGAAGCCGGAAGGGTAAGTGCAGATTTTATTTACCAGGTGGCCTGAAGCAAAAACACTAACACCAAGCTCAGCTCCTGAAGGAGATTATAGAGAATGGAAATGTTTTTATTTGCGAAATAAAGTGGGCAGCTCTATGGACCATCTGGTCTGGAACGAGTACCCATGATGGTCAATCGAGTAATGCCAAGGTAGCTGCACTTAAATCAATCGTAAACTGGTAACATCAAATCGTTTACCTGCGTTTTGTGTGCATGCAGCTTGTATCCGCTATCACGGATATTGAACCATATCCGCTATCACGGATATGGTTCTCTTGAAAATACATGGACTGTCAGATATAGGCATTATACCTGCCACGTGAATCCAACCCAAATGCGGTTGAATGTTACCAAACAAACGAGGAAGCGCTTCCCATGTATGTGGGTGTGTATGGGACAGCCTACACTTGAAATTACACATGCAAACAAACCACCTTAAAAATATGCCCGCATAACCACGTCAGCTGGAATACTCTCCCAAGAATACTCCTACATGCATCCCACACATAGAGCATAAACACACCAGGCCTGTGTTGTAACAGATTACGGGTGGGCTTGTTCATAAAATAGAGTGGCATGGGCACTCGGGGGGGGGGGGGGATCTCTCTCGCTCGCTCTCTCTCTCATATATATATATATATATATATATATATATATATATATATATATATATATATATATATATAGTTATATAAGAGAGAGAGAGAGAGAGATGCAATCAAAAGAATGGGGATAGGAGCTTCAGCTTTGGACCGACTAGAAAGGCAGTTCGAGATTGCAACCGTGTCAGAGTGGTTTTGCCGTAAACATTTAGTACCGGTTCATCTGAAAACATTGTAGTACGCCAAAAATCATGGTCCAGTGTGTACTTTGATTTTTTTAAGTCACGGTTGCATTCACATTTGATACAGTAAGGGAATAAGAAGCAAAACATAAAACTGCCCCTCTTTTGTGGAAACAGGATCTGATTTTTAAATAGACATTTAAAATGAAACAAAAACTGCTACCAGTAAACTCTGCCAAAAGCATATCACGCACCATGACGTCCGTTATCCAGAGGCTGAGCTGTGTGTATTTGTTTACAGAGCGGACATGCTGCCAGAATGTAAGGCAGTTGCACATCCTGTCCCTTTTTTTCCGAAAATGTTCTCTGTGGGAACTCTGTATGCCTCTGGAACACGCAATATTACATCCAGAAGAACAAAAAAAAAACATGTACACACACTCACCGTTACTCCCCAAACTCATCTTGATTTGTTTGACAGTCGGAAACTGTTTGAAACAGTGTCACCTACAGGCCTCAAGTGAAACAGTTACGAACCAAATGTAGAGTATCACGTCGTTTGTCTCAATGTAAGCACTTCAATCGTTAGTTTTGACTTTCCGTCGCACGCGATTAACTCGTGGAGTGTGAATCTGATAACAGCACTTCTGAAACCATGCAGTGGAGAGAGATGCTGTGAGAATCAATGTCTGGTCCATGCCGGTGAAACATTCACTGGGTCTTATCTTATTCGACGGGCCTCTCGTCTCTTTCTTGCCAAACATTCTGTGGGCGGCGCAACGTTTCAGCCCCGAGGTTCAGCCATAAAGGCACCGCATGGAACCCAGTGATCAAAGACGACGCTCGCTAACTGACTTGAACCATGTTGAGCTTCTGGCTCGGCTCCAGCAAACACTCCTATGTTGTTGTTGTTAGGGCGTCCAAACAATTCTGTGCGAGACTACTTGGCCATATCATTGCTGCACTCGCTAGCGAAATTCCAGGTATGGTTTTGCCCCCTATTTGGAAAACAGCACACTAAAAAGGACAATGGATTGAATCATTTAATTGGAGCACAGCAATAATGTTGTTCTAAGGCTGAAATGCAAGGTCACTGTGAGGCCAAACAACAGTAAGCTCAGTGAGGACACTCAGTCTTATTTTCAAGGAGCCACACAGAACAAGAGGTCCTGCTCTCCAAGTGGAAGCAAGCCAGACCTTTTTTATCATTGCGCTGCTTCCAACATTGAAGGAATGGCCAGAGCTCGAATAAAAAGCTGAGAAACATCAAATTGACTGCATAACCAATGAAAATTTTGACTTAATATAATAAGACTGTTTGTGTCCTCCTGCATGTACTGGTATTTCTTCAGGATTTATAAAGTATCTATCCATTTATCTATCCAGTCATCTATTGTTAAAAAGTCTGTAGCTAAATGACTGATGAAAACATGTTATATAACATGTTTTTACCAGGAACCTCCATTGGCCAACAGATCTATCCATCAAAAACTGGATTCAGCTTCAAACCACACCTACCGCAGTTACTTGTTTCTTTTTTTAAAACCAAATAGCTGCAATCGTCTTCTTCAGTCTTTCGTCATCTTTAAAACAACAACTGAGTCAATGTGAACTATCAAGGAAATGCTATGATGGTATTTTACTTCGCTACCCATTTTTACCAGATCAATAAAAAGTTTCCATACACTTACAAATTAAAAACAAAAACAAAAAAAAGTTATGAGTCTGCTACGTCAATTCTTTGCAAGCCAAAATTTGAAACCAAGTTATGAGCTTGGTCACCAAACAAAACCTTGTAATAAAAGGTACCATTGGACTTTGTTTATATAATCCAGCGACTGAGTCATTGTAAACTATCACATTAATGCTAAATCAGTTGTTTTACCTTGCTACCCATTGTTACAAGCTGAATGAATGGTTTTCGTGCTAGGAAGCGAGCATGTAAACGTTGTTGCTCGGACACAGTGAAAAGATTTCATAGCATTTGTGGTGCTAACCCTGTCTCACAACAGTCATTTGTGGTGTGAAATAGCGACATTTGAGAGCTATAAAACTTTTTTTTTTTTATTGCTACTGAAAACAATGTGACCTACACGCTTGTCATCGTAGACCGACGATAAACTCCGTTTTACAAGCTGAACCTGAAGTTATCCCTTTTTAAACTGCCACTTGGAATGAGGGACAGCTTTAATGGTGGTACTTGGTCGTGGCACTTTCCTGCATGTGGCTACCTCCACAGTCTGGCCCCTCACACTGTGGGCTTTCTTCAGCTGTGACATAGCACACATTACATAACTCAGCCACTGTATGACCAGAGGGCCTCAAATGTACACTACTGGAAGTCTCAGAGAGTCCCGACCCACCTCGCACACACACACTCTAATGTACAGTACAGTGCATGTGCATTGTCCTAGTGTTCACTCAACATGAACTACTGAATTATCCCTCTGTGTGGCTGTAGAGGGAATGCACATAATGACCTTAACTCATTCACTGCCAGCCTTCTCAGTTAACATGGATATTTGACTTCTAAAGCCGTCAATGGCAGTGAATGTGTTAAGGAATGCCACATGAAGTAGGCGGCTACACAATGTTGTATGGTTACAATGTGCTTGTATTCAAGAGTTGCAGCCGAGGCTACATATAGTGATGGAACATGATGCAAACACGCACAAATGACAATAATAATATATTTCACTATATTAACCCTGGTCCTTGTAGTGTTCAAACTTAACCAAAGGAACCACACACACAGAGTAATTACACCAGAGTTTGTTTAAACAGAAACAAAGCCGACCTGTTCATACTTGAGTGAAGAAAATTGCATATTTTTCATTTTATGACTCCAGTAGTTTGTGCCTTTTGTTCCATGTAGCAGTCATACTGTAAGAGAACCAAACCACACCAGAACTTGTTTGGAGCGCACCAGGGTTTGGAAGGTAGCATTCACACTTGACTTGATCAGCGGTATCTGCCATTTTAACACTGGGCATTCACACTTGAACTGAAGCGAAGTGAACTAAACAGCATCAGTGTTCACTTGATCGAGAATTCACAGCAGAGATCGGTTTACAGTTAGTAACAGTAATAGTTCACACTTGAACCAAACAAACTGCACCATCATTTTACCAACTAGTTTGTGTCTTTGGTAGGTGCAGCGTTCACACTTGAAGTGAACCAAACCGCACCAGAGATCACTCGCAAGCAGACTGAGGCCCACTCCAAGTGTTTGTTGGGTGCACACCAAGGTACATACGATAGCGTTCACGCTCGACCAAACAAACCACACTAGCAGCATACTCCCACTAATTATGACAAAGTGTGAACACAAATTTATGCCTTTTGCTTTCCTTTTAATGCTGGTTAATGTTTTTGGTCTGTGCAGTGTTCACATTTGAACCGGACCGCACCAGAGTCCACTTGAAGGCAGACCAAAACGGCCATGCAGCGTTCCAGCCAGGCTTCAAGCATTTTAGGTGATGAAATATATTAGCTAGCTAGCTAGCTAGCTAGCTAGATAGCTAGCTAGCTAGATAGCTAGATAGCTAGATAGCTAGATAGCTAGATAGATAGGACAGATTTCTGTATAGTCTTACGTAACTGTACGTCTCACAACTTGATGACTTGCTTAAAAACTGACTAAAGACAGATTATGATTTTGATTGGAGCATAGTTCCTGTTTGATTACTAAATCAGACGATGATAACGTCAGACACGACCATCTTCCTGGGATATGAGAAAACTATGGTAGTCAGAGTATAGTCCATGTTTAGTGAAGATAATACAACACGACGTACAAATGTATCAAGAGAAGCTCAGACAAGTATTCTTACAATAACCACTGTGCATGCTGCTTTTTGCTTTATGGTTGTTGTTTCATTTTTCATCGAGAAAATGCATGATCTTTTATCTTATCCAGGTCTTCTAGATATTATGTACATAATATCAACTCCATCACTTCTTTAGTGCACACCACGGTTCACATTCTGATCGCACATAACCAAAAAGATCACACTAGCAATCTCTCCGTAGTTCATTTTCACCAAACCAAACCTACAGCACAGACACAGTCGCAAAGACTGCATAGTTCAATAATCTGCTGAAACACAAATTACCAGGCCCTTGTTGTTCCACCCATCAATGCTATGCATGAGAAAATTCAATTAACAGGCAATAAAAAAAGGAAACCAAAAAGACCTAAACCTCAATTTGTAGTGAAACAATGATTACATTTCAGAGTTAATCCAATCTGGATTGATCTACAGCTCAACATTTAATTGATTTAGCGTGTCATTTTATTGGCAGAGGGAAAACAAGCTCATCATTGCAGACATCAGAGTGAGAATTAAGGCAGACATGTTAAAAGGGTCTGACCTGCGAGGCAGATGAATGTCAGGTAGTCTCCCTGGCCACCAGTAGCCAGGAAAGGAATCTTCTTCTTAGTCTTCCGCTTCACCTGCACGGCTGCCAGCATCTTCTCGTCGTGGGGTACGAAGACCTCCTTGTTGATGGCGGCTTTGGCACTCATCTTGGAAGCTTGCGGGTCAGCTGGCAAACGTTTAGGTACACTCTGCAGCTACGTCGGCGGAGGGAAGATAGAGGAAGATGGCAGATGAGATGGATCTGAACACATAAAAATGACTTACAGTATTGTCGTGATAGGTAATTTAAATAAAACATCGACTTATGATCACGTGGAACGTGACTATGTCAAACACGTATTTCAATTACGGGTGGGACAAAATGCCGACTGTTTGTATCATTAAATAAACAGCTGTGTAGTGGCGAGTGTGGCTTTTTTGTTTTTTTCCACTTCACTTCAGCAGTGGCGTACCTGAAGCTCGCTCGTAAATCAAATTAAAGTTTGGTTCACATCACAAAGCAAAAAAACAACAACAAACACATAAACTGGGGCATTTATAAATCAAGGTGCCATTGTGTATCGTATGACTGGTGCTTCTTTCACTAGATCACACATAAATATGAAAAGTCTATATGAATTGACAGACTTACGGTTACATGTACAGTGTTCCCTCATTTTTCGCGGTTAATGGGGACCAGAACCCCCCGCGAAAGGTGAAAAACCGAAACAGCGTGGACAAGACTGGCGAGACACAACAAGGGATGATGCTGGGTGAGGCTGCGACGATACGCAGCCAATCAGCTCACGGGATAAATCCACTCGTGCTCTCATTGGTCAATGTCGCGCCGGGAACCAATCAAGCGCCTTGTATGAGCGCCCGTACAGTATAGGTATGTAAAGGCATGTACAAAGCCTCTGAGTCAACTCATCGCTTTGTTTGGGATGTAGGGAAACCTTCTCTCGCGCGTATCAACATGAAACAACGCGCCTTTCCGCAATATGGCTGCCGATATGGCTGTATTTTTATTTATTTTTTTAATGAATATTTTGGGAAAACCCGCGAAGCACTGAAGCCACAAAACGTGACGCGCAAAGTGGCACTGTATTTGGCACGATATTTGTATTGTTGACTTTTTTGGCACGACATATTCAGTATGGTAGAGAGGCATACCAGGTTTTTACATGGAAAGTAAAGTACCGAAAGTGTAACTGCCTAACACTCCAGCCACACGTCTACTCTGGAAACAAACACAGTGCAGCTCAGCCTCTGGCTAACGGAAGTCGTTGCTAGGAAATTACTTTCGGCAGCAAGTCAAACTCTTTACGTAAAATCTCTCATAAATATTTTGCATCGTACCGCAGTACCAAACTGAAGTTCCGCATAGAGACACAAAACAAACATTTTGCTTTTATTAATACACCGAAGTTGACAAGTGACATTTGTTTGGTGTTGAATGGAGGTAATCCATTGTAAACAGGCGACAGTACATCAGAAGACAGTCTATCTCGGTTGAGTAAGTTGATGCCTCTGCAGAGAAGTGAGTTAATTTGGTCCAAATGCTCTCATGAGATCTGTGGATGTGATCAGCCACACATATGAGAGACACACAAACTCTCCAAACCACACAAGCCACCCTTGCAGCTGAGGAATCAATTTGTCATTCGTAACCAGTGGATGAACTACTGTGGGGCGAATAGAAGCCAGTCCAAAAAAAGCTACAGATTGCTTTTAGTACACTAATAAACAACAGACCGAAAAATTACAAAGTTGCTTTGTTCCAGCTCTGCCAGCTTTCAAAAGTAATAATGTGGTGGGCCGAGGGGAGCAGAGAAGCAAGAAGCAGGCTACAGTCGAGCTGTAAATAATACATAAACAAACTGGTCTCATCGGGGGCTATTGTTGGCCGGAGGTCATTGTTGCATCGGGATGACGTCAGCCCGCGGGGAACAGAGTGGAACATAAAAAGCTCTGGCGGCTGACTAAAGAGAATTTCTCGGAGAAACACTCAAAATCAAACATGTCGCTTGGGCTCGGAAATGAACAACAGCAATAATGTGAGCCAGTTTAGCATAGAGCGCAAAGCCAAGTGACAGAGATCGATATCGGCAACAACTGTACGTGTTCAGCCTCAAAATGGAAAGAAGTAAACACAAGTCTCCATTCCTTGCGCCAGCTCTTTTGTCGAAGATTTTCATTCACATTGTCGAGGAGTAAACAATGGTCCAAACAGATTCTCAGTCAAACAACCCACACACGGGTGAAGGCAATCTTCATTCATCCTCATTTGCATAGAAGCACCAACTACACTATTAGTTATGGTTCT